>NC_068283.1:42215039-42275039 GCF_025860055.1 Xyrauchen texanus | reverse complement strand
AATAGTGCCCGAGCGACAGGGAAATGTGACCAACACATTTGCAAGTAAAATGACCCATTCTCAAATCAGTAGCTATCATAATGAGTCACTTACAAACACAATACCACAGTAAAACTTCATGGATTGGGGGGGTTTGTACATGACGCATGTTCAATTTGCTATTCTTGCTTCCCATCAGGAGTGAACTCTTAAAGTTGCCACGTAGCTCAATAACAGGTATGTGGAGGTCCACACAAGCACCCATCAAAAGTCCAAAATCACTAAAAGGGTCACTTTTCTTGTGAGGCCATTATAACAACCTAGAGGTTTTCTCTACAGGCGGTTAACTGCCTTCATGCACGGGCATGTGTGGTAATTGAAGGTTTTTGTCTGGATGAGAAGAGAAAGAGGTACAGCAGGTTAGGGACAATGGAGAACTGATTCTCAAAAGCTTTGTGAGAGTGGCATTGCAAGGGAGCATATGAAGGAAATAATCAGGAGAGAGAACATGTTATTTTGTCTTTGTTGCTCACTGAAAAAACCTGATGAAACAGCTGTATGAGTGTGCACGGATCAGGACTATAAGAAACAATTTGTGGTCATTACAGAAAGTAAAGCGCGTAATGATACTGGAGCATTATACTGGCGTTTTGCAGCTTAACGACATAAATGCCGGTCCATACTGCAGATTATTCTGGACAAGAACCCAGTGTAGACAATTTCACAAAGTTAACTACGAAAACAATATGAAAATATTCAGTTGTTCTGAATCTGCCGGCAGGTCATCCCTGTCTACCTGGATGAAGGAGGGGACAAGGGAAGGGAAACAAAAAAAAAAGGTGTGGCACCTACATGCCATAACGGTGATAGTGCCAAATGAACAAAATTATTGTGCCACTCCTCCACCCTCTAATGGACGACAGCTGCACTTCCCCGGACGGATCGGAGGCACGCCCCGCCACGTTTTTGGTGGACAGTAGGGGTCTCCACCACCCCTGGCAGCGCTAACCACTCCAGGCGGTTGGTTGGGAGCCCCACCTTCATGGTCGGTGGCCATTCGTCCGCTTCCAGGCGGCCGGGCTCCTCCGGATGGATCGGAGGCAGTCCTCTGGCCCCTGGCAGACGGTACGCCCCGCCGCGTTTTTGGTGGACGGTAGGGGTCTCCCCCGCCCCTGGCAATGCTAACCGCTCCAGGCGGTTGGTTGGGAGCCTCACCTTCATGGTCGGTGGCCATTCGTCCGCTTCCAGGCGGCCGGGCTCCTCCGGATGGATCGGAGGCAATCCTCTGGCCCCTGGCAGACGGTACGCCCCGCCGCGTTTTTGGTGGACAGTAGGGGTCTCCCCCGCCCCTGGCAATGCTAACCGCTCCAGGCGGTTGGTTGGGAGCCTCACCTTCATGGTCGGTGGCCATTCGTCCGCTTCCAGGCGGCCGGGCTCCTCCGGATGGATCGGAGGCAGTCCTCTGGCCCCTGGCAGACGGTACGCCCCGCCGCGTTTTTGGTGGACGGTAGGGGTCTCTCCCGCCCCTGGCAATGCTAACCGCTCCAGGCGGTTGGTTGGGAGCCTCACCTTCATGGTCGGTGGCCATTCGTCCGCTTCGAGGCGGCCAGGCTCCTCCGGATGGATCGGAGGCAGTCCTCTGGCCCCTGGCGGACGGTACGTCCCGCCGCATTTTTGGTGGATGGTAGGGGTCTTCCCCGCCCCTGGCAGCGCTAACCGCTCCAGGCGGTTGGTTGGGAGCCCCACCTTTGTGGTCGGTGGCCATTCGTCTGCTTCCAGGCGGCCGGGCTCCTCAGTCCTCCAGCGAGTGGCCGCAGCTGCTCCTTTGGGGTGGATGGTAGCGGCAAGAACTCCACTACGGCACATCCATCCTCCTTTCCGAATTTCGGCACCAGTGTAAAGGGATTAAGGGAAAGTAGGAGGTGAGAACCGGCTTGACAATATAAATCATATTTTAATAAGAAACTTAAACACACAAAGGTGTCGGACAGCTGTCCATAAATCTCTCTCTCTCTTTCGTACTGCCGTCTTTGGTCGGCCTTTATCCCTCTCTTAGGGAACGGGTGTCCGGAATCACGACCCGGCCCCGACCTCCACCCTGCCAGAATTAATCATCCAAGTAAAATGTTTTGATTCTGTACATTTGATGAATAACAGACTTTAAATAACAGTGATTAGCCAATCAGAATCACATTTCAACGTATTTGGGGTTGTCAGATATCAAGAGGAAATCCCCCAATCAGATATCTGCAGCTGCACAGTTTGGAAATATTCTGCCAGTGCTATGCTTTATTATTTGTGCAATCTGGCAACCATGAGCGTGTAATCGCTCTCTAGTGCAAAAAGGTGCCAATGTTTTCAAACAGGTTTATAGGAGATTAGCTATGGGCTGGCGTGTCAATCCCAGTGCTCACATGAAACTTGCATCAATGAAGGTAATGGGCTTTACACTGAAGTCCTGCAACATTTAAATAGCAAAACTGAAAATCGTACTTTTAAAGTGCATGTTGACGTACTAATTGGCTCAATAAAAACTCTGATTATCTTTCTTAGACAACGTCATCAACATGGCAAACACGGGCAAATTCATTGATCTTCAAAAACCTTCATTTTATGAACCCTGTGTCTTGTAAAACAGCTTTGTTTTCAAGCGGGCTGATAATAAACAGTGTGCACAGTAAAAGTTACTAATAAACAGTAACTCTCGGGGATGTGTTAAGATCCAATCATTTTGGTTGAGGGTTCAGAACTTTATGTGTGACCTAGTGGGCACTCAGTTTTTATTTTGCCCCAGAATGTGTATTTTGGGCGATGGGGCGGACCTGAATATGGGTGATGCATATATGGAGAGCTAGGTGCTGACCGGCGTGATGATTGGCAGGCGGGTAATCCTCAGGGGATGGAGGTCGACTGATGCGCTCTCATTTCGTGAGTGGTGCGCAGAGTTGGGCAGGGTAGCGGCGTTTGAGGAGATGGCATGTAGAAGGCTAGGCAACCTCGATATGTACATCAGGAAATGGGGCAGCTATTTAGCCTTTTTGGAAGACTCTCGGGGAGGGGCATTTATGTTTCTTTTGTCTATTTGTGAGTCTTTGTCAGTTGACACCTGGGATGCTTGTTTGTGTCGCATGGGGGGTAATGTTCGGAGGGGAAAGTTGTGATTTCATGTGGTTTGATTTTGCATTAGCTTTCTTTTAGTTAGCTTAAAATTATGACGAAGTGAACTGACGTTTCAGTTCTGCAAATGGTGATATTTCGTGCACACCCCTGTGACCTAGGGGACCTCGGCTAGTTGAAGACAGTTAAAAATAATGGATGTGGTTTTGACAAGGCGCTCCTTATTTATTTTCCTTAGCGAGCACATTTTTAATCGATTTGCTCATCTAGGGTGCTATATTTTGTTCAGCTCTTCCACTGTATAAACGGCATTATGCTATAAAGACACTCGGCTCTGTTACAAGAGGAAATAATACTCTGATGGAGTAGATCTGGAACTCACCTCTGGAGAAGAACACGCTGATCATGAAGCTGAAGTTGATGGTGGACACAGCAAACAACAGCAGGAAGACAAACACCAGTGTGGGGTCACTGTACGTCAAAACCGCTCCGTTGGGACTCACCTGTTCACACAAAAAAACACTTATTGTTTTATTTGCATAACTAGTATTTTATGCCACACTTCTGAAAAACAAACAGTTTATTTTACCTTGATGCAGAAGAGGAGAGTGACAAAGAAGATGGAGATGGAGAGGAAGATGGAAAACATGAGGAACCAGGCACTCCAGTGAAGCCAGTTACTAAGACCCATCATCCGCATGTACTCCTGAAATATACACAAGACAAAGCCATATTTAACTCTGCAGTAAACTTTATATAATTCAGTTTTGAGTGACTATTTTCCACTATTTTTAAGGGGCTGTTCAAACCAAATGTGTAGCAAAAAGCTAGAAGTAGTGGCACTACTGTGAGACGCGGTGCAATGGTCATAAACATCCGTAACGCTTGCTTACTTATTAAAACAATAGGAAAATATGGCTCACAGAAGCAAAACTGCGTTCAGTGTGAACAGCCCCTTAGATTTCTATATGTTAACCTCTGTTATGGTTGCCTAACCTCTAAAGCGCTTGAATTATGTGAACAACTTCAACCTCTGCTTTTTTAGGCATTTTAAAACATGACAGCTCCAGTCACCATTGACTGTCATTATATGGAAAAGACCTGCTTGAATATTCTTCAAAAGTGCTCCAATCAAAACAGGAGAATAAACAATGACCGAAGTGCCATTTTTGGCTGATCTATCCCTTTAACGTTGATCTAATATTGACCTTTAGTTTCCTCTCCTTCTCCTGTACCACAGCGCGGATGATGTTCAGAGACGTGTAGGTGAAGCTGAGCACGAGCATAAGGGGCAGCTGGTTCTGGATGGCCAGGATGAAGACGTCATAGATGAACGCTGGGTATGGGAAACGGGACAGACGCACTTGGGTTTGTTTGAAGAGGGCCGATGCTGCCGTGCTGTTATATGCCTTCATGATGCCTCTGTCCACCGCGTGCTGCACCAGCAGGAAACCCTCGCGGAAATATCCTGTTCAGAAATATGAGAAAAAAAATTACAGTGATTTTATAACAAAATATCAGAGCAACCGTCCATATTGAGCATTTCAAATCAGTCACTTCTGGGGTTCCATTTCGGTCAGGGCTGGACTGCTAATCTGGCATACCGGGATTTTTCCCAGTGGGCCGACGCACTTTGGGGCCGATCAGGGACGGACTGGCCATTGGGAGAACGCGCGAATGAGCTAAAATGATATGCAGAACAGACCACAAAGCGTTGCCGCGATATGTAGAAAAGGACAGCGAACATACCCCCCTCCGGGTAAAATCCCGGGCCTATTTCTCTTCCCAGTCTAGCCCTTATTTCGGTTAGGATGCTGCCTCATAAGCCGTACACAACAAATGCATTTTTGCACTAAAAAAAGCTTGACGTAGCACCACGAAAAGAGCACGAATATAACTTTTTCTTAAAGTTCTTTGCACGAGACACTGAAAAACAGTGAAACAATGTTTAAAGATGTCTGTCTAACGCAAGTTTACATAGAAATGTTCATGCTTACACGTTTAATGGTCAAACCAATATATTGGTCTTTGGAGAATATAATACTTGCGGTGTAGTTTTGCGCTTTCACAACTAAAACGCAATTAAATGTAGATCAAAGGAGTCACGGAAGCAGAGATCATGCCATAATCTGTTGTGCCGTTCCAAAAATAGAGTTTGACTCATCAAAGATGATTCCCACTCTGCAAGAGCAAACAAGATCGATGCTGAGTTTAACGTTAACACAGGGCTGATGATTAATAACAGAATCACTGAAGGCGGTTCGATGCTGCTGGCAGCACCGTGGGCCGTCGGACGGAGGGAACGCCAACTAATCCAACTCACATCTTAATCAATAGCTATCACTGTCATGGGAACCCTCGAGGACAGGAAGAGATCGTTAAGGAAGCAGAAGTGAGTGAACAGGCCAGTTTTATCTTGTTTGCTCTGTGAGAGGTAACCAAAAGCAGGCAAATATATAAGTCAACATGCAGGTCTAAATGAAAGAAGGTTTTAATGCAATAGTGCAATAGTGTGAGCTTAAAACTCCACGAAAACAAAAACTGACTCCACACAAAGTACGTTTTTAATCATTGAGTCTCTGTCTGCTAGTTTGAACGCAATCTACATTTAGAAGTTGACAAGAAAAGGGTGCGTTCACACAAACACTTTTGGTGCGCTGACGGAGTTTGGTTTGTTTTGTTTGGCGCTTTCCGAACTTGTGTGCAAGTGATGATCGGTTTTAACAATGTTTTTAACTGATATTTATACTATTCGTTTCAATCGGTTATCAGTCTTTTGCCATCAAGTTTACCGATAAATGACAGCATCGAAGACGCTATTACACAACTGAGCGTTCAACAAAAAACAGTGGTGTTCACAAGTTTTAAATAATCCTCCCGTGCAAAACTCGCAACATTACATTACATTAACATATACTGCAGGGCTGGACTGGGAAGTGAAATCGGCCCGGGATTTTACCTTCGCTATCCTTTTCTGCATAACGCAGCAGCGTTTTGTGGTCCGTTCTGCATAACGCGGCGGCTCATTTTGGCTTATCGCGGACCATTCGGCCCATTTAGCGGCCGACCCACCAGCCCGCTCGGTTCTCCCGATGGCCAGTCCGCCCCTGATCGGCCCAAAAGTGCGTCGGCCCACCGGGAAAATGTCCGGTATGCCAGATTACCATGTATTGGTATATAGAAACGTTAGAAAGTCAGCCTTTTTTAATAACTAAAAAAACTGTTGCTTCATAGATATTAATCATCTAATTATCTTCCTGAAAATGAAAATACATTGTGAACATTCAGAATTTTATTGCATTAACGGCGTTAACCCGTGTTATAATTGCCCCGGCTAGTTGGTAGTGACAGACTAAACTAGCGGTTTAAAGCTGCTAATGAATCGTTAACGCGGTGATCGTGGTGGCAGAAAGCTTATTCTGGATGGATACTCACTGTAGGTAAAAGATCCTTTAATTTCCATAGTGCAAAAAACATTAATAGAACAATTATAAGATAGTGGTTCTGCGTATCGTTTATTGGACATATAAACAAACAAAATCGAAATCATCAGTTGTAATAAAACAGTATTGGTGGATTATATCACTGAACTACACTTGAGTCCACAATCAAACTCCGTTTCGGGCCGAGCAATCGAACCAATGTATCAACAGCACAAACGTTTAACAGATATATGCAGTTTAAAGCATGTACAGTTTGTCTCCTAAAATACTCAGTTATGATATGTCCCACCTTTTCCCGTTTCAACAGAACATACGCCAACACAGGAAAGAAAATTGCATTTGTGAAACCATTTTACAGGGTTTTTCACTTGACACCAATGAGTTCTGTATTATACTGGGTTTATTTATAGATGCGTTCACCTAATATTTCCCACAATGCATCAGTTTGGACTCACCTGGCGTGCCGCCGTGTGACCTGTATTGTTCTCGCGGTCCGGGAAGCTGGAAGAGGGGGAACAGGCTGAAGGTGTGCCAGTTTAGATCGTTGTTTGGATTAAACGCAAATTTTTCGCTCCCTGGTGCGTTTCGGGGGCTGTACGTGAAGCGCAGATGATAGCCGACCTGACAACATATGAGAAGAAGAGTTATTTAGCACATTGTTTTATCCAAAGTAACATGGATTACAGTTATTATACTGATGCTTTGTGTCTTAATCAACGTCACAATGGAGAAAATTCATGGTTTGTACCGTGCAGGGTTTGAACAGCCCCTTACTACTACGGTTAGCATGCGATATTTAATAGGGCATCCAATCAGATTTCCCGAAGGAGGAAGAAAAGGAATGAAATGCAATGATTCGATAGTCTTCACTGTATGATTAAAAATGCATTAATATGTTTTAAAGCAACTAAAGTTATTTAACCATAAGCATTAAGTGGTTCAACAGTGCACAAGATATGGTAGAGATTAGCTACATCTTCTCTTCATCCACACCTCGTAAGTGACGCTGAGACAGGACCAGCACTGGAGTCAACGGAAACCCATTAAAACTCTTCGTGAAGGACTCACAGCCCAAACGTTCATCAAGAGAGATGATTCACTCGTCCATAGGAGAATGAAAAACCAGAGCAGGCCTCGACTCACCATTAGGCACATGGAGAACCCTTTGAAAGCATATGACTAAAATAGCTTCAAGTATGAGGAAGAGTAGTTGATAAACACACTAGCAGGCGGCGGGAGACATTAACATTGTTTGTGGGTATTGGCAGGAGTGCTAAAGACCCGCCGCTACTTTCAGCTAGATTCAATTGCATGTTCTGGTTCTGTGGAAAACAGTTTTAATTGTTGACAAACCTTCAGCAAAGAACAGTTTCTTCCATAATAGCTGATGCATTTACTGGTTATAATAATGAATGGCTTGTAAATGGGTGGATATAATGAAAACGGTGATATTTCATCCAAAAATAATATTTTTTTTTGCATTGTAACATTTTAAGATTCTCATTACTTTGATGCAAAACACTGCAAAAACAATAAATAAAAAATAAACCAGTTAAAATGATTACTTCACCAGAATATTGTCTTGTTTACCAATATATACAGTATATCTACATATACAAGCAAAGAGTGGTGGTGGCATAGTGGACTAAAGCACATAACTGGTAATCAGAAGGTTGCTGGTTCGATCCCCACAGCCACCAACATAGTGTCCTTGAGCAAGTCACTTAACTCCAGGTTGCTCCGAGGGGATTGTCCCTGTAATAAGTGCACTGTTAGTCACTTTGGATAAAAGCATCTGCCAAATGTAAATGTTTTTGGAAGTATGGTTGCCAAGGTGGGCCAAGCTCATGATCGGGTGGGCCAGGCCCCCCCAGGTCCCGCTGGGGAGCCGTGTCTGTCAATCGATTAAAAATGTAAATCAAATGAGTTACACGATACGCTGATTAACTAGTCAAATTAATTGTACATATAAATATTTGCACCTCAAATAACAATATTCAACATATGACGATTAAATAAATCTAAATAGTTACATTTAAACATTATAAATATATTTTAAAGATAATAATTCAGATAATTAAAATGCATTACATTATTGTGGCACACGACTAAAGCATTGATAATACGACACAAAAATTGGCATTAGAATCCACTAAATAGTTTATTCCCATTTTATCGAGAAATAGCCAGTCATTGGCCTACAGTCCACAGCAATCCATTTTACAATTGAATTCATCAATCAGTCCGAGATGAGGCCTTCTTAAAGGTGCTATATGTCATATTTTTCAGCACTAAATCATAAAATGACCATAATGTGTCGTTAGAGAATAAGGGAATATGCAAAGTTGAAATACTGGCTTCTCCTGGCCGGAATTTCTGCATGTGTTTTGGCCTGTGTGATCCCGACCACTGCCCACTCACCAATAGTATTTTGACACCGGCGAGTTGCATTTGTACCGGCGAGACTTAGTGCACTTATTACAGGGACAATCCCCCCGGAACAACCTGGAGTTAAGTGCCTTGCTCAAGGACACAATGTTGGTGGCTGTGGGGATCAAACCAGCAACCTTCTGATTAACAGTTATGTGCATTAGCCCAATACACCACCACCACTCCATTTACGAACCGGATCAGAGATAACACCCGACCTAAAAAGCCTCGCCAGCCATCTAAAAACCACCATGACCAGAGGCGTAGTAAAGCAATGATAAATATTGGAGATGCCTTTGGAAGATGGAGACAGCTTAAAGTCCAGAAATCCTTTCAAACGGATGCTGAGTTGCCTCATTCTGGCAACCCGCGTGAGCTTCGAGTCTGGGGCGGGGCAGACAACTCTCCAATATTTTGAATTTGGACTGAGGTACCCATTTCAAACACTTGTTGTCAATCTTACATATAGCACCTTTAAGGATACGTAAATGTGCACATGCATCTGACGGACGCTTTTGATGCATCTCACTTTGGTTGCGCTGCATCATAATCGTACCATTTTTGCTCGCTGTGTCAATTTAAACCATTTGAAACTAAGAAAAACACATCTTGAGATCACCGCATTCGGAGTCGTGTTCCATCCAGCGGTGTTTGCACGAAAGAACGCATCCTCATTTTGTGCCATTGCTAGTGTCAAGCAAGCCTAGTGTGTTTGATCTCTGTATAACATTTACATTTACATTTATGCATTTGGCAGACGCTTTTATCCAAAGAGACTTACAGAGCACTTATTACAGGGACAATCCCCGGAGCAACCTGGAGTTAAGTGCCTTGCTCAAGGGCACAATGGTGGTGGCTGTGGGGATCGAACCAGCAACCTTCTGATTACCAGTTACGTGCTTTAGCCCACTATGCCACCACTCCAATTAAGATAAGATAAGATGAGATTAATAAGATGTGTGTTGTCTATACAGCTGGAGTTTTGCGGACTGCCCCCTGCAGAAAACAGGTGGTACTTCAAATGTGAATTTCTCAGATAGTAAAAATGTTCCATATTGCAGTTCGAGGGACATAATTAATTGCACTAATTTGTGTTTAAAGCATTGATTTTTTAAATAATTCAATCGAACTGAATACCTGCATTCAATCGACAGCCTTAAAAACATACAAATATGCACATTTCCTCATGCCATTCACCCAGATACCATCAAGTGCTCACACTGCAGTCGTACAGGCTGATCTGGGTGAACAAGTAAAGGTTGTTTACTTGGGGGCCAGTTTAAAGGAATTCGGTGTTAAAACAAAGGTCTGTCCCATCTTAAAGTTGACTGACGGGGCGATGACTCACCTGCAGAGGAAGAAGATCGTCATCATGTGTGAAAGAGTGCTCGAAGACAACAGCCGCCAAGATCTTCCCTGATTCAGGGTCTGTTTTCACAAACTTCTCAAACTGCTCCTCTGTTTCAAAGCCACGGACTGAAAGAGAAGGCAGACGCGGCTTAAGTGCCATATGAAGTTCATGCATATGGTCATCAGAAAGGTTTGCATCACCATTACTATTGCTCATTCTGATTTGAACAAACCCCTGACCCCAATTCATTCAAGAATTAGCATGTTAAGCATCATGACTTATGATGCAAATCATGCAGCTTTAAAAAGAGGTGAATTGGGGCAACGCACTAAAAACCACTCAGAACACCTTAGCAACCACTTGGCAATACCCTGGCAACCACTCATAACACCCCTAGAATCGTGATGGCGAGTTTTGCAAATGCAAACAACAATCATATGGTTGTTCAAATTGTTAAATGCAATCAGTTCAGTGCTAAGAAAGTCTTAAATGGATAACATCTGATTCAAACGAATTGAAATGTAACTATTTTTCCAATCAAACTATGCGACCATTACAAGAGCGGTGTGGACATTGACTTGCCATTTGACCACACCATTGATTTCACCGTTTGCCAGCCAACTGTAAAGATTGCATGTTAATGATTTAATGGCTGTTAGGTATTTTTTTCCATGACAAAATACTGTTAATATAAAAGCTAACAACAACAACAACAACAACAACAACAGTCAAAACCAGGAAAGATGAGGCTTTAAGTCCTAAATCCAATTAAATGACCGAAATGACAGTGCCGCCATCTCAACTCATGGAACACAAAAGTAGATATTTTCCGAAGCTCTTTTCCATTCAACTACATTTCACTGTGACCATATATGCCATTTGTGCATTTCCACCACGCTACAGTTCAAGAGCCAATTGTTAATTGTCCCTAAATTATCCAGCCAGTTTCCACCGGACCTAGGGGACTAAGGTGTAGACACAGAGCCTGTACAAGGGGCAGTCGGGTTAAATATCTAATATTGTGAGTTGGTTCAGCTGACCCACTTGGTCTTCTTTGGATTGAGCGGGTGAGTGTAGGAGGCCAGCCAGCGCGCTCATAGCCCCCCTCCCCTCACTTCATCTCGCCTAGTCTCGGGAGGTTTGTGTTGTACGGGTTTTAGTCCACTGTGACCATATATGCCATTTGTGCATTTCCACCACGCAACAGTTCAAGAGTCAATTGAGTTTGACTTCGAACCTGAAAAAATTGTGAAAAGTGCCAATTGAAGCATTGAATTTAGCTCCATTCTTTCATTTGTATTTTTAGCAGTGGATGAGTATTGTAACCAATCACAGGCATGTCCGATGCCTTCTGCTTTTAATTCATTCAGTATATAAGTTTGTTTTGTTTTACATGCTGCTAAGTGAGTCAATGTGAAGTTTGCCATTTAGGCACCGTTTTCTCTTGATTGATTGTGTAGCCCTGGGGCTTGCAAACTAGGGAGCTGCAAGTGGGTGCTAGGGGGACCGTCGAAAATTGCAAAAGAATATACGAATAAAAATGTTAAGAAAGAAAAACATATCAGTACGGTATCTTCTTTCCATAGACTGTCTGGAAACCATGAGATTAATCATGATTATTTTATTCTATTGGTCACCTTTACATTTTACACTGGGTGTTGTAAGATCATATTCTCTGTAAAGCTGCTTTGGAACAATATTTAATGTGAAAACATGAAATAATCCCATTTTAATTTAATAGAATATATTTTAGGAACGTGGGTCCTCGCAAGGGCACAATCAGAAGATTTGGGAGTCCTAGGCATCGAAAAGTTTGAAAACCACTGGTGTAGCCTACATCAAGTATATGGCATACAAACGTCCCAGACAAAATAAGTATTTTAATGTACTTTCTATTAATCTCAATTACAATATAAATGGAAATAATTGACAATTAATATTTTGTTGAAATGGTGCAGCGCTAATAACACTTACGTTTCGCTCTGTTACTCACTCAAAGTTATTATATGACTTCAAAAGATATTAAATATAAAGCTCAAGTGCACCTTTAAATGCTGGAATGAAAAGAATAATAAACGATAGTCGTAATAGCTCAATACTTTGATACTCGAGTACATTCAAAAGTACTTTTGTACTTAAGTAAATTTTTTAAAAAGTACTTTCACTGAAAAACTTTATTTCAAGATTAACGCATTTCAATTTCATAACAAATTCCCATCAAATTTAATTGAGTAATATTTAATAAATAAAAATATTTTCAATTTTGTTAAACATTACACAATTCTAGGGGCCTGGTCTCCTAAGCAACCAAATTGGCCCGGTTGCTAGGGAGGGTAGAGTCACATGGGGTAACCTTCCTCGTGGTCACTATAATGTGGCTCTCTCTCTCGTGGGGTACGTGGCGAGTTGTGCGTGGATGCCGCGGAGATTAGCGTGAAGCCTCCACACGCGGTATGTCTCCTTGGCAACACGCTCAACAAGCCACATGATAAGATGCGCGGATTGACGGTATCAGACGTGGAGGCAGCTGAGATTCATTCTTCACCACCCGGATTGAGGCGAGTCACTACGCCACCACGAAGACCATTGGGAATTGGGCGTGCCAAATTGGGGGGGGAAAGGGGAGAAAATTTAAAAAAATAAAACATATTACACAATTCTATTTAATAGAATTTTACTCAAGTACTTCATACACCACTGGTAAATAGTGATAACTTTGCAGTGTCGAGTATTCCTTAAACATGTACACATCTGTCCTCACATTACACGACTGTTTATTTTAAGACACCGTGTCTGCCTCTGTAAATTCACCTGTAGCTTAAACTGAGGAAATAGAAACAAGATGAGCTTGTTAAATAGGACAGAAAAACAACACTGTCTCCTGAAAGGTTTGGACTGCCCTCTCTAGAGGAGTGGCCTGTCATGATCTCCCTGTATTTGAGGATCAACATGCAAATCTAGGGTCACCACGAGTCGACTTTAAACCAGGAAGCATCTGTTGTAAATGTGCAATGCAAACACAACAGCGAGCAAGTGCTAAATGAAAGCCAATGATAGTGAACAAAGATTAACTGCAGCAGCTTATTTGATGTTGGAACTTTTCAGCCCAACTTTTGTTCATATCATTCAATATACGATATACATTTCATAACATTAATTAATAACATGTTTGTTAGACCTCAAGAATGAATTAAACATTACTCCACAGGGTAAGCTACCTTGTATATAAGGTGTGTGTGACCTCTTTCATTATCTTCAGCTGATGTTTGACTACACTGAAACACTTTATGACGTCTCACTGTCCAGCTCAGTAGTTGGAGATAAATGCACCATAAACTGGATTGCCAACCGGCAATAAACATCACATGTTCTTGCCTGTGACAACACTATGCATCAGTGTATATGTTCAGTCGACAGCTGTTGTATTGCATTGTCAGTGCAGTCTCGTTTGCTACACAACAACAATAATTAACCAGATAGCTAGCTAGTGGCTAGCGGCTACCGAGCCTGATTGGTTTCCTTGACAGCAGGGCTGCTTGCTAATACTTCCTAACAGGCTGATTTCATGTCTGTGATTCGGTTAGCTCGTAGTGTGCATTACTTTGCCGAACTGCTTGTGTTTTTAGTGACACATACCTGATCCGATCATCTTGTAGGCTAAATATAGAAAATTATTCAAAATGTTTATCATGCTATCGAAAACAGATTTTTTTTTTCTATATGGTTTTATCACCCAGACCTATTTTGGATCCCACAGTACATGCAATTTTTTGGTGCTGATTCATCTTGTTGTCTTCACCAAAACATCCCCAATCTTGTGATTTTAACTATTCCGAAAGACTCTTTGTATTCTGTTCCCCTTTTAATCTCTGTTCTCTCTCATCACGACGTTAACCACAACTAGCACTGATTCTGCCTTCAAGTCCTCTTAAAACGTTACTACTTACAAGCTCAGCTATTTTGGACTTCCACACAAATGCAAAAAGGTTTTTGGGTCATTTCAACTCAGACAGAGGTAGCCGGCTCAAAATGTGTGATAATGTGGTGAAAAATACAGAATTGATGGCAAAAGTCTTATTAAATGTCATGGATCAATATTAACTAAATAATCGCTTATTTTGTAAAGGGAGGTCAAAATGACAATTTACGCCTATGATTGTGGAGCAAAACTAAAGGTAAACAAATAACCTTGGAAAGGTGCCAAGATCATTATAGGTAGGTATATTACTAAAACCAGTAAACTTCAGCACCCCTTGTTGCATTATACACCAATGATGACCAATGGTCCAAAAATAGGGGGGACGACTTTGTATTATTTTTTCTAAAGTTGGAATGTCTCTTTCCTAGCGTTTTGTCCCAGGTAGGTGCAGGGTACGCTATAGTCCGCATATATATATATATATATATATATATTTATTTATTTTTGAGTGGGGGACTCTCACTCACATGGGGCAATTTAAAGTCTCCAATTCACTTAATTCACTTTTTGGACTTGTGGGGGAAACCGGAGAACCCAGAGGAAACCCACCCAAACAAAGGGAGAACATGCACTAGTTGCGCCGGGACTTGAACCCAGGACCTTCTTTCTGTGAGGCGACAGTGCTAGCCACTGAGCCACCTAAAACCACCTGATGCTAATTTTATAGGCCCTACATGCTTAAATCCCAGAGATATGTGGCTCTCAATGTGGCTCCATGTGTAACGTGCTACATTTCACTCATTTTCGATGCCAAATATGGATTTTTGCTGATGATGTTTCAGCCGGATCGCACTCGTAAAATAGAGAGTTCAAATGTAACTCATTTCCTGACATGCTGTAATTTTTCAGAGAAATTCTGCATTACTCTGAAACTTCCTCTTCCCAGTTATCCAAAAAGACTGAGTGCAACATCACAAATCACTTGACTTCTCATTATGTCGGAGATCAAAAACAAAACAGCCACTGCAGACACTTTTAAACTAGCATGTTCAATCAGTGATTTAATCCTGACAGGATATCATTATCAGCTGATAACGGATCTCATCTGTTCAGATCCAAGAGGACACAAACCGGGTCGGGCATGAGTCACATCATCACAACAGAGCAGAGAAACATTCATTATCTGAATCACCATTGGCATATGCCCCTTAACCACGGGACTTTTATAGCAGCTCATAAAAACATAAACACCAAGAGAATTCAAGGGACAGGTAGAAGATATTTATGTCTGGAAAACTTGGCAAGATGTTTATAGGAAGGTCACGACAGAGCCATTCATTCATTAAACTACTGGGAAACTCCTCGTACAAATATTGTGGAGATGACAGCATCATCAACATAAAGTGGCAGGAACAAACCTCAGTTCACAAGGGGGCGATAGAGATACCTTCAAATGTCTGCCTCGTTAAACTGGATGTGTTATTATTCTGGCTATTATTAAGTTGCTATAAATATACTGACTTTAACATACTTGCTCAACAATAATCTCTTCAAACTGTTGCTCCGCCATGAGAGTAGTTGACTTGAAAGAAAACTCACCATAGAAGTGGAAAGTGCACACTAATATCCGCTACAGCGCCGCTTATGGCAACAGTGTGAATGCAACACGGACTTGTGTTATGAATTGCAGCATGTTTTTAAGATGCCATGTCAAGTTAAAAGAACCTGAGACACCTGCAATCTGATCCATTGTGGTGTTCGGTCTGACAGCCCCTGACCTTACCCCCTGGTTACAGCAAATGTGTTCTCGCGAGAGTTTCACAAGAACGAGGATTACTATTCAGCCGTTACTAAATAGTCAGTTTAGTAATAGTCAGAAACAATATTAAAAAAAAAACGAAGTAACATACAAAAACATGAAACAAAGAAAACAACTAAACACAAAACAAAACAAAAAACTAAACAAAAAACTAAAACTAAAACTAAACAAAAACACTAAACAAAAACACAAAACTAAACCAAAAACTAAACACAAAACAAAACTAAACACTAAACAAAAAACTAAACAAAAACTAAAACTAAACACTAAACAAAAAACTAAACAAAAACTAAAACTAAACACTAAACAAAAACACAAAACAAAACAAAAAACTAAATGAAAAACTAAACACTAAACAAAAACTAAAACTAAACACTAAACAAAAACTAAAACAAACTAAAACTAAACACTAAGCAAAAACACAAAACAAAACGAAAAACTAAAACTAAACACTAAACAAAAACTAAACACTAAACAAAAACTAAAACTAAACACTAAACAAAAACACAAAACAAAACGAAAAACTAAAACTAAACACTAAACAAAAACTAAAAACAAACTAAAACTAAACAAAAACACAAAACAAAACTAAAAACTAAAACTAAACACTAAAAACAAACTAAAACTAAAACTAAACAAAAACTAAAAACAAACTAAAACTAAACAAAAACACAAAACAAAACTAAAAACTAAAACTAAACACTAAAAACAAACTAAAACTAAACAAAAACACAAAACACAAAACAAAACAAAACAAAAAACTAAAACTAAACACTAAACAAAAACTAAAACTAAACACTAAACAAAAACTAAAACTAAAACTAAACAAAAACTAAAAACAAACTAAAACTAAACAAAAACACAAAACAAAACTAAAAACTAAAACTAAACACTAAACAAAAACTAAAACTAAACACTAAACAAAAACTAAAACTAAAACTAAAACACTAAACAAAAACTAAAACTAAACTAAACTAAACAAACTAAAACAACAAAACAACAAAACACAAAACAAAAAACTAAAACTAAACACTAAACAAAAACTAAAAACAAACTAAAACTAAACAAAAACACAAAACAAAACAAAAAACTAAAACTAAACACTAAACAAAAACTAAAAACAAACTAAAACTAAAACTAAACAAAAACACAAAACAAAACAAAAAACTAAAACACAAAACAAAACGAAAAACTAAAACTAAACACTAAACAAAAACTAAAACTAAACAAAAACACAAATCAAAACGAAAAACTAAAACTAAACACTAAAAACAAACTAAAACTAAACAAAAACACAAAACACAAAACAAAACAAAACAAAAAACTAAAACACAAAACAAAATGAAAAACTAAAACTAAACACTAAACAAAAACTAAAACTAAACACTAAACAAAAACTAAAACTAAAACTAAACACTAAACAAAAACTAAAAACAAACTAAAACTAAACAAAAACACAAAACAAAACAAAAAACTAAAACTAAACACTAAACAAAAACTAAAAACAAACTAAAACTAAAACTAAACAAAAACACAAAACAAAACAAAACAAAAAACTAAAACACAAAACAAAACGAAAAACTAAAACTAAACACTAAACAAAAACTAAAACTAAACAAAAACACAAATCAAAACGAAAAACTAAACAAAAACCTAAACCAAAAACTAAAACTAAACACTAAACAAAAACTAAAACTAAACAAAAACACAAATCAAAACGAAAAACTAAACAAAAACCTAAACCAAAAACTAAAACTAAACACCAAACAAAAAACATCTATGTGCAGCTTTAATCACTACTTTAATTCACATATAGTCTTGCTAAATGTTAAAGAACAAAAAAGTGCTCCCAGTCACACCGGCTATGATATAAGACAGAAATATACTGAATGTAAACTACTGAGGCGGCTGCCATTGGGTCTTCTTACATGACGTGCCAACTGTCAATTCACCGTGTTTTTTAACAGCATTTGGAGATTACAACTTCAATTTACGAGTTTTAAGAAGACGTGAACAATTTTGCACAAGTTCGAATCCTGTAATTACATTAATCCCAACATGACGTGAACACACCACTAATATGATTAGTTTAGAGTGCAGCGAAAATCAAAATCTCTTACCGGACTTGATGCATGACCTCAGGCTCTGCTGAACATCCTCAGCGATTCTCTGGACCACGCTGGCATTGCCAGGCACATAGGCCAGCTGCAGATCCAGGGAACGGGGGTAAAGCTTGTCCGACAGCTCGTTCACAGAGAAACTTTCGTAGTGCGTTATATTGGGGTTGATCGTGGATGACACATTCTGTCGCAGGACAATCAGGACGGCTGAGAAGAGCAAAGGTAGAGCGATCTCCACCAGAGTTACCAAGATCTGACGCTTCTGCAGACAAAGGAGATATGGTCCATGAGACGGAGGGTAATTTAGGTATATTCACTGACAAAACCCAAGTTGAGCATTTATACAAATTTTAACACAACCTTTAAAATGGTGTGATTTGACAGGAGTTAAAAGCTGAACCTTAAAGGGATAGTTCACCAAAAAATGAAAATTCAGACATTGTTTACTCACCTGTGTTGTTATAACCACACAAGACTTTTTATTTTTCTTAACACAAAGGGAGAAATACAATTAAAACAATTTTGTGCTCAGTGATGTGATTCAATGGCAGTTTATTGTGACCAGTTGAATACAGTCATTTATTAGACTTCTGAATTTTACTTTTGTATCCTTTTTTTTTGTTGTTGAAAAAACTTGAACCTTTTGCCTTTTTTCACAATTTCTCCCTTGTTAAGAAAAAGAAAGAAAACCATCTGGAATTACAGCAACACGGGGGTGAGTAAACAATGGCTACATTTTCAATTTTGGGGTGAACTATCACTTTAAGTGAGGCATTAGTTCAACTCAAGATGATAATTCTGTCATCATTTAAGGCTAGGGTATACTTCGTGTTTCCACCGACTATTCAGTCTCACGCAGTCGAGCATTGAGCCTTTCAAAGTACACTCATTTGACCATGAGCCCATACGGACGCGTTCAATACATCCTCACTACGACTGGTTTGGGCGAGCTAACCCTTTAATAACTGCCCAACAAAACTCTAAACAAACACAAAACAACAACAAAAAAGTACAAAACTTAAAAAATAAAAAACAAAAAGACAAAACTCTAAACAAATACAAACAACAACAAAAAACTACAAAACTTAAAAAACAAAAAGACAAAACTCTAAACAAACACAAACAACAACAAAAAACTACAAAACTTAAAAAACAAAAAGACAAAACTCTAAACACATACAAAACAAAACACAAACAACAACAAAAACTACAAAACATAAAATACAAAAAAACTAAACTAAACAAAAATACACTTAAAATAACAAAATACAAAACATTAAAACAACATAAAAAAAAAAAAGACAAAACAAAATGTTCTGCTTTTTTGTGTTTGGCCAAGGTTCGACATAACTGTTGGAGTTAAGCAATAAACAAAAATAATTATTTCATCTTTATAATTACAATTAATATATATATATATATGTTTTGTTTGTCTTGAGCCAAAGAATGCAACGATAGGCACTTGAGTGTGCGACAAACAGTTTAGGATTTATGGGCCAAAACGTAAACATGATCACTATAGCGCCACCTTGAGGCCAATCTTGCCGAAACGTTGATACGCTGCAGTACTCTGGGGGGCTACCGGCCCTCTCTACGACTTACGGTTTGGTCTGTACGATCAGTTTTAGGGCAGAATAATATCAAATAATAATAATAAACATCCTTACAATTACAATAGGTTTCTATTAAACCCCAAATCACAGTGGAATTGATGATTTTACAATTATTATACTTAAAATAAGCCTAATCTGGAAAGCAATGTTATTGTTTAAGTGTAAGCTTGTTTGCATTATGGTGAATGTCACACTGATTAATTTTAAGAGTCATGTTTCATTACACATGAGCCATATGTAAAAATAAATATGTAGGAACCCCAGACGGAGACTTCCGATCAATGAAGACCCGTGTTTAATGTCTCTGCTTTGACTTTGAGTTTCCTAGCAACAGCTGGGGCCGAACCGTGAGCAAACAGCCCTGTATCAGGAGGGATCTTGCAGCACTTTGATCGAGCTCAAATGATTGATTTGAAAGCTCATTTGAGATTGCTTTAACTTGTACATGATCCTACACAATACAGCAAACCTCCACAAGTGTACAGAGCAAATGTACAGCATAATGGGAGCGAGAAACAGATACGTACAGTCACGCAATGATAAACAGACCACTTTTTGTCTTTCCTTAGAAAAAAGACCTCAAATGTTATCTATGACGTCAAATACAGGAAGGCACACAAGAGTAATTTAATAGACCCAAAGTACCGCCAAGTTAAAATAAGGCGAACGTGGGTAATGATTACATTTGACACCAAATGCCTGAGTATTATACTGACAGCAAACCACAGAACATGTCCTTGTTTCTTTAAAGAGGGCAGGAGGGCTTTGCTTCAATGTCTAATTGTTTAAAGTCGACTGGCGTATGGATCGGTATCATGTTAGCTGGGTTTTTGAAATACCTTTACATATATCTTTTAATATGCTTAGTTCATCAAATCAGCTGCTTTTAAGGATTAATTCTGCCAATTATCTGAACAAACAGTTCTCGACAGCATTTGTGGCATAATGTTGATTACCACCAAAGAAGAGTTACAGTGAGGCACTTACAATGGAAGTAAATGGGGCCAAAAGGTTGAGCTGTACCGTATATATCGGGTTTGGCCGATTAATCGGTGCAGATAGTTGCTTTTTGGATCTATCGGTTATCTGAAAATATCTATGACAATAGTTGCTGATATTATTTTTTTTAATTCATCCTAGTGACTATATAGAAACATGCCCCTACATCACAAACACCATGTCTCAAAATCTGGGGAAATATGCATTTATCTACAAAATCCTTAATCTGATGAAAATACTGTATAGGCTATAAAAAAATACTTAAATAAAGAGCAATTTAGTCACACTCGTTGGTGTGTTTCGGTCTTGTTTGAAGTCCAGCATTAAGCACCAAATCGTAATTTTTTTTCTCAAAAAATGTTTTACTCATTTTGGACTCTTGTAGCCTCCATGTCTGTACCCGTCATAGTAATGATAGACTAAGAAAAATGTGTAACATCCCATCGATTAATCGGTTATCTGTCTTCTCCACCAGCTCAGTTATCCCATCAGCAAAATCCACAATCGGTCGAACTCTAGTTTAAATCCAGAAGTTTTACACAAGGTTATTAAGCGGTTAGTAAGTTACTAATGTTTACGAATCTGTCCCATTCACTTCCGCTGTAAACGCTTCACTGTAACCCAGATTTTTGCTTCATTAAATAAAAGATCAGACTAGGGCTGGGCGATAAAACGATATCAATATTTATCGCGATATATATATATATAACTCCACGATATCGAAGATAAGCTTTTGAGTAATTCTCAATATTTAGCCTGTGTTCTACATCTAGACATGCGTGTTGCTAAAAACACTAGCAGTTTGGCTTTCCTGTCGTATGTTTCCACTGGCGCGTGCTGAGCGAATGTGAGCGAGCGCTTTCAATTCCTTCCTATGGAAGCCGAGCGTCAAGCTCGCGAGGTGGATTGTAAAATTGACAGCGTGGCAAGCGGTTCCCTAGCGTTGGGAGCGGCTTTGTGTGGATTTCTTCCGCGTCAGTGGAAACGCAGTATCAGACTGTATGAAGTTGCTATTGCCCCGCTACGTTCCAGATCCCAGATTGTTTCCATCTTGACTGCAAGACATCATGACGACGGTTACGCCCTCTCATCGTCTCTAGTGAGCAGCGCGACAAAACAACTGAACCGGTTACATCATATCTGATCTTTCTGCGCTGCATTCTTGAATATTATTCTCTAGCACTGAAACACGCTTCACTGGTGCCCGGGCCGGACCCGCTTCCTCCACATGAGGTGCGTGTTTCCAGAGCGCCTTTAGACCGTAACTTTTTTTCTTTCTAAATGTAGTTTGATTAATCCGCATGTGCCAAGCCTTTAATAATAAACTAATAGATTTCAGTTCTAATTTTGTGAAATTATTCAGATGTCATCATCTCTGACAAGGATGAAAGACAAAACAATGACTAGTTTAGTCTTTCTCCCTTAAATGAAAATAGAGAAATGGTCCATTCAGACTTTTACATTTTCAAAAGTTTCTCTCTGGAGATACCCCTGAACCCCCATCACAAGGGCTTCTATACCCCCATACTTGGATATATATATATACACTGTCATTATGATTCAAACTGAACAGATCATCTTATAACATTCATATCCAACTGCACTCAGACGAGTCGAAATACGTTTTTTTAGTAATCAACATTATGTCACGAATGCGACTGAGCTCAACATTTCACACTGTGCATTTGTAAACCCAGGATTAATGTTCATATTTGGATATTCATGAGGTTAATAACATGAATTGGTCAAAGGACTAGGATGCAACCCGTTTTAATGCGTGTCTATGTGGACAAGGCGCCATGTAAATGGGGTTTGTTAACTTCTACAAAAACTCTTTTGCGGTCACGTTTATGCGACTGTTTGAAGTACATGAATATTTCATGTGGAACGCATTGTTTAGTTTATTATTGGTTGTCAAAAACTCACCGTGACATTTAGTCTTATTCTTCATACTGTACACATTTGGCAGCACAAATCATTCGGCTTCGAAAACAAATTGCCAAGCGTGGAGCGTTGCTTAACCCAGGATGAAGCATAGTGTGACGAGCTCTTGTCTGTTATTGCCCAATAATCCTTTTGACAGAATCTTACTCTATGATTATGTAATAAGGCCATAATAATGGACTCAGGCCTGTTACCACCTTGGGTGTGCTTTATTTTAAGACATCGTTCAGGGTTTTATCTCAAGACATTTTCAGTTTTTTGTCCCTAAAACGCTCGTGAGTGGAACTACTTTCTTCCGCCACGGATTCAGCGGCTTGCTTTGATTCAGTCAGAGCCTTCGTTGCTAGTTCAAAAACGTCCCTTTAGGACGAGCAACGGAGGATGAGCTGCTTTTATGCATAGGAGTAACAAGGTTGTGTGTGTGTGTAAGTAAGAGAGGGGGAGGGGTAGAATGGTGTTTCCACTTTAGCTATGTGAGGCTGATTAAGTCAAAATACATTGAAACAAAGTTTCACATATTAAAAGTTTTTTCAGATAATAGAAACTGTTGTAGTGATGAAGTCACAGGGGTGCGTTTATTTGTTGGTCTTATCTGTGTGTGTGTGTGTGTGTGTGTGTGTGTGTGTGTCTAGACAAGGACACTTTTCAACCAAAATTGTAATAAATGTAGGATATTATAGACATTGATTGAAGTTCTTAACTGATTTACTATAACCAATGTCTTTGTTTAAATGGTTATTTTGCTGTGGTAGCCTGTACGTGTGTGTGTGTGTGTGTGTGTGTGTGTGTGTGTGTGCGAGACGAGAGTGAGAGAGAAAGATAGAGAGAGAGAGAGAGAGAGAGAGAGACAGAAAGATAGAGAGAGAGAAAGATAGAGATAGAGAGAGAGAGAGAGAGAGAGAGAGAGAGAGAGAGAGAGAGGGGGCAAGGATGCTTTTCAATCGAAATTGAAATAAATGTAGGATATTATAGACATTGTTTGTAATTCCTATCCAATGTACTTAACCAAAGTCTTTGTTTATATGGTTATTTTGTTGTGGTAGCCTGTAGGGCTCTTTAAAATAACTGAAATAATTTGGCGAAGTGATTTGGAACTGTTATGCAGTCAAGACCTGGAACTACTTCATAGTCGGGAGTATATTTGAAAAATAACAGCACACCTTAGAATGTCCATCAGCCAATCAGAATCAAGCATTCAACAGACCCGTGGTATAAGACAGAATCAAATGTAACCATGAGTAAGTGCGTCATACAGATTTGAAACAAAATAAAAATATCATAACACACACTGTAGCGTTTGGATGAAGATATACGTACTTGCTGAACATAGTTTTTCCAGAGCAGCAATCCAAACTGTTGCCAAATGGCCATTTTCAACATACACAACCTGGAAGAGAAAGAAATAAACACCAGATCAGTGCAGAAGACTTCAAACTACTTAAAGGAAAATGATATCGGAGCTAATCCCGGAATTTTGAAGCAATTTTAAGTTTGTAAACAAACTGAGTGTTTCACATCCAGCCCACATACTCAGAGTATAAGACTGATATTACAAGCATTAAACAAGTTGCACAAACAAAATATTTGCCATTGTAGTTCTTATTATAGCAGTTTTCTTATCTGTGTGCCACACTGACAAGATCAAACACACATATGGATCAGTGCGGGGGAACCTAGTTAAACATTGTGTGAGCATCTGTGTTGAGTCAACAATGTCATGTCCAACACTTCAAACTCATCCAAGTGAGTTTAATGGATAATACAAAGATCCACAGACATTCATTTAGCAGACGCTTATCCAAAACAACCTAAAAATGAGAAATGCAATCTAAGTGATTCATATCGAATGAGGTCATTAAACGGTGGGCGTATTAAGTGTATATACAGAATTAACAAATGCTGTTTATAATAGTTTTAGATGGAGTATAGCATGCAACACCACAGGACATGTCAACTTTCCGAAAGTATTTAATGTCAACTACCATTACAATTAGGTGTCCCAATTATTCACCCTGAATTAAATCACAAGTAGCCTATTTTTATATGTAACAAATAATTTAATGAAAAGTGTCCAATTTAATTTGTATCTATTATACTTGATGCTCATTAAAGAAAGCTAATTATTATGTTGGTCTTACCGTTATTATCCCGATTGATAATTAAACACTCAAACTAAATCAGAATAAATTTTTTATTGAATAAACAAATACGCATTTTTTCTTACATTTTTTGTAATCTTAATCAAAATGAAATAAAACTATTTTCATTAAAAAGTTATATTCATTTAATTTAGTTAAAAATAAACTCAATTTTATGGAATTTTGCTACGATATTGAAACGTGTAAATCTAAAAAAACGTGTAAATCATTTTTTTAGTCTTTTTTTTATTATTTATTATTTGAGCGTACCCTTTAAGGCATGTTTAAAGGTCATTATTAACACAAAGCAGGATAAATATCACATACCTGGCAATGACATCATGTGGCTGTCTGTCTGAACTGATGTTATGTCATTACAGTAAGCTCATTTTATTTTATTTTTGTATCATATTCTTTGGAATTTAAGCACTTTATATGATCATTAAAATACACAGCTAAGTCCATTTCTAAATGGGATAGTACAAGCCTTAATGTAAGCCTTGTGCATTGTTTGTTTCTCTTTAATTTGCTTTCTCATCTCTATATGAAATGCATGGTAGTGCATTGTTTTGACTATTATGCATCTGTTTTCTCATATCTGATCAATGCACAGGCCTTTAGAACTGGATCAACAGCTTATTTATTAGCCCAAAACACAATATAAAACAAATGCACACTAAAATAAACAGAAACAAATACAAACTCTAGTAGCAGGTGTGAAAACAAACGTGTCTCACCTTACTCTCTTACTCTTGTCTGTCTCTCGTGCACAGGCCACTAATATCGTCTGTTTCAATCCGAGAGCATTGAATAAATGTTCGGGCTCCAGACTTGAATGTGCTCGGTCAGTACAAATGAGTCATAAGGACGATAATATTGATAAATAAAGACGATGACATTGCAGCGGAGCCGATCGGTGTAATCACGTGATGCTCCGCCAGCTGGGCGGTCGCTTGCGGTCACGTGACTGATGCCCCTGTTGTTGTGATCCGCGTAGGGAGCGCGGATGAGCGTTACGTCATTGCGCGTTCATTTATAAAAAATAATTATAATAAGTTTCCATTTATTTTATAAAACTAAAAAAATATATTTTCATGCAAAATACAAAAAGCTTCGAATTTATAATTCGTATGTAGGCTATAATAATTGTATACATTTTTAAATATTCATTATTTTAACAAAACTGAAGGGCCCCATCCACAACGAACGCGTTCCTCCGACGGTCGTGTACTGCTGTTTATTTTTTTATTTTTTTTGTTGCGTTTTTTAGAGGTTCAAGGTATATTCTGGGTTTAGTACAAGCTAAGCTTAGTCGACAGCATTTGTGGCACCATGTTAATTGCCACAAAAATACAGTTTGACTCATTCCTCCTTTTCTTAAAAAACAAAGAAAACAAACAAACAAGTCAGGGCCAATCTGTAAACTTTCAAATCAGTGGCGTAGCCGAGGGTGGGCCGGGACGGGCCCACCCATAATATTAGAGATTATTAGAGACTCATGCTACTCTCCACGATCCACACACAACTCACCACACGTCCCATTGAGAGCGAGAATCACTCATCACGACCAGGAGGAGGTTACCCCATGTGAATCTACCCTCCCTAGCAACTGGGCCAATTTGGTTGCTTAGGAGACCTGGCTGGAGTCACTCAGCACACCTGGATTCGAACTCGTGACTTCAGGGGTGGTTGTCAGCGTCAATACACGACATAGCGCAACCATGAAAAAACTTAAAAACAATGACTTGAACAACTTTAAAGCTCAAAATATACATTCGTTTTAATAGAAGTAATTGATGTAAGTGCTTTTAAACAATTATAAGTGTCACATTTCTGCCTTTAAACCCTCCAAAATTTGGCCCCCATTCACTTCCATTGTAAGTGCCTCACTGTGATTTTTGCCTCTTGTTTTTTTCTAAAGAAAAGTTATTTTCTGTTGTAATCAGCACTGTGCCACAAATACTATCAATTGTGATTTTGCATTGCGACTTCAACGGCTGAATTTAAACTAAAAAATATATAATTTAATGAAACAACTCATCGACTGTTTTTACTGGCTAATGTTCTCTGGTATGAACAGCTCTACAGGAGTATGTTTCTGTTCCTAATCTCGTTTCCACAAAACATTCGGTGAGAAAAAGCCTTTGTACTCTTACAACTGTAAGGTTGAACAACTGATTGACCAGCAACAGTCATGAGGTCAAACCACAAGTTTATCACTGCTGTGATAAAGTGTCATTTTTACAGATGGTGAATCTAAGGGAGGTTAAATATGCAGTTCAAACACTGATACAATCTCTCAATGTGCAAGACATGAATGTGAGCTGTTGCAAAGGGGTTGCGAACACTCAAAGGAAGCACAAGTTTCCATATATGGAAGAAAAAGAAAGCTGTTGACACGCAAAATGAACTGCTGCATTGTTTTATTGTGGATTTAGGAATATAATACACACACACACACACATGTCTGTTTTCAAGTTCACATGGCCTTTCACAGCTTCATGCATATATTTACAGTTATAAACAAAGAATAATAATCCTTAGTGATGTTCGACACACAGTATAAACAAGACCTGCACAACAACATTAACTCAATGCTTTCAGTGTCATAACCTCAAACACAGGTATTGTAATAATACCAGATGAACACTGTATAACATCTATACGCATGTTGTTCAAGCATATTAAAAGTTTGCCATAAAACATCAAGTCTCGTTACAAAGCAACGTTTCGATTTCCAGCATTTGGTCATTTAATGTGCTCACGAGGTCATTACGAAAAGCATGTCAAACAATCACATTCACAGGGTGTTGCATTGGATTTGTTGTAAAAAACAAAACAAAAAAAAAACGATCAAAATAAATTCATACAGATTGACTGTAGGTTTTTCAGTTTCACAGGTCAAAACATCCGTGGTATCAGAATCAGGAAGTTTGCAAAACGCTTTTGCTAAAGAATCCATTATTTTACTCCTGATTTCGAAAACGTTTCACCGGCGTAGTCGCAAAAAACAATTCCATCTATTTGTGAAAACAAATGACAAATGGTTTGCAAAAGCACTAGTACGTTAATGGGTTCGGGACTGTTGCGACAGATGCTAGCTATGCTAGTAAAAAACTAGAAACAACTTCGTAAACGTTTTGCCGGCATTTTCGCAAAACGTCCATCTATTTGCTAAAACGTGGGCAAAATATTTTTGAAATTGCTAGTACGATAATTGATTCGGGACTGTTGCGAGAGATGCTAGCTATGCTAGTAAAAAACTAGAAACTAAATTGTTCACGTTTCGCCGGCATTTTCGCAAAACTTCCATCTATTTGCTAAAACGCGGGCAAACTTTTTTTGAAAGTGCTAGTATGATAATGGATTCGGGACTGTTGCGACAGATGCTAGCTATGCAAGTAAAATCTAGAAACAAATTTGCTAAAACGCTGGCAAAACGTTATTGAAATTGCTAGTATGATAAAGGACTGTTGCGGCAGATGCTAGCTATACAAGTAAAACTAGAAACTAATTTGTTAACATTTCACCGGCATTTTTGCAAAACCTCAATCTATTTGCTATAACGCTGGCAAAACGTTATTGAAATGGCTAGTACGATAATGGATTCAGGACTGTTGCGGCAGATGCTAGCTATCTACTAAACACTAGCTATCCATCTATTTACTAAAACGTGGGCAAAACGTTATTGAAATTGCTAGTACGATAATGGATTCGGGACTCTTGCGACAGATGCTAGCTATGCTATTAAAAACCTAGAAACGAATTCGTAAACGTTTCGCTGGCATTTTCGCAAAACGTCCATCTATTTGCTAAAACACTGGCAAAACGTTTGCAAAATCGCTTGTACAATAATGGATTCGGGACTGTTGCAACAGATGCTAACTATGCTAGCTTTGGAACAACTTTGGCATAAGCACGACAAAAGACGTAGATAACACAACACAACACAAGAACACTGGAGTACTTTAATCCACTTTGTGATAAATAATCAAAATACATGAAGAAAAAAATATATCTGTGCCCTGAATTGACGAGTAAACAAACCAGTTTTGTACGGACAGTGCATGTAACGTCATGAAACTTCATAGTTTGAAATAAAGTTAGTTTAGCTGCATGTAACTCGGTGAAGATGTTCATGAATGGAAAAACTGCATACCAAAGTATGAAATAGTCCTTGGGCCGTGAGATTGTTGTAAACAGTCTGGATTTAATACTTCAGAGTATTAAAAAATTCTGAAACATTTAGCACATTAACAAGACTTCAAAAACAGTGACAGTTCCAGTGATTTGAACACTTTGAATTGGGAGGCATTAATCATGTTGCTTGTTGTCAGCCATGTTCGAGGAAAGTGCGCCCCCCCTTGGGCTCCAAGTGAAATGCATTATGGGACAAAAAACATGACCTATGTTTTTCCACAACCTTCCACAAATGGGACGTTTTGAAAGCTGGTGTGTGTTCACCCTCTGAGATAAAGACTATCAGCATCCATGAATGAAAGTGCTCCTGCCTGGGAGGCCAGAAAGTGATGCGTACAGGGAAAACAGCTTTCCGCCAAAGCCTGCTCGCCACCTCCTCTCACAAGCTCAGGAACGCCACGTTGGCGCCATCGTCTTCATTCTCCTGGCCACCTTCTGCTTCTCCCTCGCTGTGTGCAGCCGTGTGTTTCCTCTTTACTTGATGACGAGTTCTTTGCATGGGCGGCAGCAGCAGTCGGATACCAGAGGGGGAATTCAATGGTAGGTCAGGGGGAGAGAAGATGCAAGGAACCACGGATGAAGAAACGGATGGACTGGGCACGCTTTGGATGGAGGAGTAACCAGAGCTCTGGTGGTCCGTGCAGGACAGGCACGAGGAAGTGGAGGAGGAAGAGGACAGGTGGCATAGCCAGGGTCTGCTGCGACTGCTGCTCCCGCCTGTTGCGTCTTCATTATTATTGTTGTTGTTTTCCTCACAAAGGCTGTCGTCGTCACTGGAGAACGCACAACAATGCATCTGCCGATCACCAGACTCAATGGGCAGCTCCATCTGCACATCCATGGCCGATACTGTGAAGGTAAAGGAGAAAGAAACATTTTAAAATGGATCGATTAAAATACTGGAGTCGTACTAATTACTTTTATACTGCCTTTATGTGATTTTTGGAGCTTCAAAGTTTTGCCAAAAAATGTACTTGCATTGTATGGACCTACAGAGCTGAAATATTCTTCTAAAAATCTTAAATTGTGTTCAGTAGAAGAAAGAAAGTCTCACATATGTCTGGGGTGGCATGAGGGTGAGTAAATGATGAGATATCAAACCTCATTGGTTCTCATGATGTGACTAACACATCAATATGAATATGTTTGACTAATTGCCTTTGTGTAAGAAAAGGATGCATTTGAAATATGAGCCACTCACTCTCTCCGTCCTTCTCTCCCTCGCTCTCCTGGTCACCCTCGTATCCGGAACAGGAAGTGTCCAGGCTCAAGTCTTGGATGTCTCCCAGCAGCATCTCCTCCTGAGTGGACAGCTCAGCAGTGGGCGTGGCCAGGAAGCTGCCTCTGTGTGGCTGCATGCTGTCCTCTCGCCTCCTGTTAGACCACAGAAAGAGAATAAATGGGTAGAATGCCAATTAACATATACGGTATAATTAGCATATCTAAATCTATATTTCAAGCACCCTCTAGAGGAGGTTTCCGTTCTAAAAGGAAACGATTATTAGGCATGCATCACCATTAATAACGCTCACACTTGGGGTAAGGGATTTGAAAAACTCCATCTAGCAATGCCCTAGGGTGATTCTCACAACACCAGTCAAGAAAATGTACTCGTCCTATAACTCCACACTCAAAAGTAACAAATAAAAGATATATTTCGCATCTAGAAGATGAAGCCTTTTTTTTTAATGGCCAATTAAGATTTCTTTACATTGTGATATTATTATGTGAATGGTGACAAACATTTTGTAGCTCCAAAAATCCACTTAAGGACAACATAAAAGTAATCCATAAGACTCCAGTGGTTTAATCCATGTCTTCAGAAGTGATATGATAGGTGTGGGTGAGAAACAGATCAATATTTAAGTCCTTTTTTTCACTCTAAATCTTCACTTTCACTTTTACATCTAAAAGCCACATGTGGTGCCTGTTTAGTTTCACTTTCACATCTGAGAGTGAAAGTTAAAGTGCAGATTTAGAGTAAAAAAAGGACTTAAATACCCACACCTATCATATCACTTCTGAAGATATGGATTAAAACACTGGAGTCGTATGAATTACTTTTATGCTGCATTTATGTGGATCTTCAAAATTTCAGTCACCCTTCACTTGCATTGTATGGACTAATGAGCTGAAATATTTTCTGGTGAACTGTTTCTTTAAGTGTACTGAAAAAAACAAAATTCTCATCATTTATTCACCCTCATGCCATCGCAGATGTGAATGACTGTAGGTCCATACAATGCAAGTGAATGGTGACCAGAACTTTTAAGCTCCAAAAATCACAAAAAGGCAGCATAAAAGTAATCCATATGACTCCAGTGTATAAATCAATCTCTTCAGAAGTGATATGATAGGTGTGGGTGTGAAACAGATCAATATTTGAGTCCTTTTTTTCACTCTAAATCTTCACATTCACTTTTACATCTGAAAGTGAAAGTTAAAGTGGAGATTTATAGTAAAAAAGGACTTAAATATTGACCTGTTTCACACCCACAATATCACTTCAGAAGACATGGATTTACATTTACATTTATGCATTTGGCAGACACTTTTATCCAAAGCGACTTACAGTGCACTTATTACAGGGACAATCCCCCCGGAACAACCTGGAGTTAAGTGCCTTGCTCAAGGGCCAAACAGTGGCATCTTGGTGGTGCTGGGGCTTGAACCCCTGACCTCCTGGTCAGTAACCCTGAGCCTCAACCACTGAGCCACCACTGCCCCATACACTGGATTTAAACACTGGATTACTTTTATGTTTCCTTTATGGGATTTTTGGAGCTTAAAAGTTCTGGTCACCATTCACTTGCATTGTAAGGACCTACAGAGCTGAGATATTCTTCTAAAATCTTCATTTGTGTTCTGCTGAAGAAAGAAAGTCATATACATCTGGGAAGACATGAGGGTGAATAAATGATGAGAAAAGTTTCATTTTTGGGTGAACTGTCCCTTTAAATATGACCCCAGTAGTAACTACATCACAGACCATACACAGGCAACAAGTTTGGCACAGGCTAGCAACACTTAGATTTTCTTCAGAAAATGTAATAATCTAGTCAAGTTACATTTACTGCCGTGTTCCCGTCAAGTGTGATTTCTCCATCCACACATCACAAAACACAATCATCTTTAGGCTACAGTTTAATCAGATGCATCACAAAAAATAAATCCTGCTGGTTGGATATTTCATTCACACCTCTTGCTGTTGCTGGCGGGTGATGAGAGGAACGTGTGAATTTCTGTCAGCTGCCCGCTAGCGCTGGACGCCTCCACTTGCGGCTCCACCTCTGGGACCTCCAACACTTGACAGAGCTCCTTAAAACACATAACCTGAGACAAAAACAGAGTTCAGCTGCTGTACCTCATCTGACAGATTCATCCAGAACAGAAGAATCTGAGGCAATACTCACTGTATCTTTGCTAATCTGCTGATGCGCGTCATCTTCAAACCTCTGTTTGACCCCAGTTAAAGACATGTGTCTGAAGTCTTTGGGCACATCTTGACCAAAACTGCAATTGGAGTGAAAGATGTCAGTTTCATAGAAGACCTTTCTACCAATAAGCCATTGTGGATTGGTAGATTCAAAATGAAGAGACACAAATGGCAAACTAGAAATTGTGTTGGTAAATAAGACTGATGATCAAGGCAGGCTGATAAAGGTGAATTCACTCGACTGATCAAAGCCCATGGTGAGTATAGAGAGAATAAACCTTGCTGCAACATCCTCAACCAAACTGTATCAACTCCCCTCCGCACCACCTCAAGACCCCCGGCACACAATCTCAATGTGGCACTCCCTTATTATCCCAGAACCTTGAACTTGCTAAGATCAATCAGACATGAGGGAATGAAACGCTTGTTGTCGGCATGTACGGGCAGATGTCTGGACAGTGCAGCAGGAGAAAAGGCATCTCATTTCTTCCTATGGGATCTATGGGAGAGCTATTAAAATCCCCACCTGAAGTGTACACGACATATTCGTGTTTTTTGAAAGCTTCAGACGGATGGGAGATAATGGCTCTGTTCATATGCTGGTGTTCTAGTGTTTTTCTGCATATTAACATGAAACACGAGACAGCCTTTATGTAGACTCAGAGTTTAAATCTGTTATTCAATATTATTCATTTAAAGGGACAGTTCAAACTAAAATGAAAATTCTCTCATCATTTATTCACCCTTCATGCCATCCCAGATGTGTGTGACTTTCTTTCTTCTGCAGAACACTGAAGATTTTTAGAAGAGTATCTCAGCTCTGTAGGTCCATACAATGCAAGTGAATGGTGACCAGAACTTCGAAGCTCCAAAAATCACATAAAGGCAGCATAAAAGTGATCCATACGACTCCAGTGTTTAAATCCATACCTTAAGAAGTGATATAATAGGTGTGGGTGAGAAACAGAACAATATTTAAGTACTTTTGTATTCTAAATCTCCACCTTAACTTTCACTTTCAGATGTAAAAGTGAAAATGAAGATTTAGAGTAAAAACAAAAGACTTAAATATTGATCTGTTTCTCACCCACATCTATCATATCACTTCTGAAGACATGGATTATACCATATATTATTTTTAGAGCTTCAAAGGTCTGGTCACCATTCACTTGCATTGTATGGACCTACAGAGCTGATATATTCTCCTAAAAATCTTAATTTGTGTTCTGTTAAAGAAAGAAAGTCTTACACATCTGGGGTGGCATGAGGTTGAGTAAATGATGAGAGAATTTTCATTTTTGGGTGAACTGTCCTTTCTTTGCATGCCCTCACTTTAAATTTAAAACACTTGTTTATCTAATCAAAATAAAATAAAAAATAGGAATAGAAGTGAGGATAAAAATATGGACGTATATTGAAGTATCTTCAATGATGACAGATTTAAATATAGCATATCCCCATGAGGTGTCAGCGATTGTACAATCCTCCAGTTCCGACCACAAAGCAATAATAAAAAAACACACTTTCGGCAACTATCGGCACCATTTAACCATAAAACCGATATATCGTCTACCTCTATATGCTAGTATAGGGAACGTTTGCTCAAAGTATCAGCACGCCACGCAAAATACCTATTGATTCAAGCAACAGCGTTGAAGAGCTCCGGCTAATGAAAGGGAAGGAGACGGTGATTGTGCAGCTCAAAATGGTCCGGCTGAACTCCCCTGCCTCCCTGGCAATATTAAGGAGAAAACGGACCACCGGTTGTGATAAACAACACAAGAGGAACGCCAAGGAAATGCTACAATCACCTTTCAAAAGGTCTGAATAATCACGAAGCTCCATTTGTACAAATTAGGGCTGTGGATTAAACATGTTAATTCAGTGCGATTAATATTTATAAGCAATTAATCATGTCCACGGACTGTAATAAGGAATATTCCAACCACCAGCGCAATTCAAGCTTGCAGTACCACCTGGTTTCAGCAGGGGGCGGTAAGCGAATCTCCAGCTGTATAAGCAGCCGTACAGACAACAAACCACACGGCCTTGATTGACACTAGTGACTGCACAAAACGAGTGCGCGTTCTTGCGTTCAAACAGCTGTACGGAGCGCAATTCCGATTGCAGGATCTCGAGATGCGTTTTTCTAAATCAGTGACCTAAAATGCTGTTTATGAAGCGACGCAACCAAAGTGAGACGCTCCAAGAACGTTTGTCTGATGCATGTGTACAGCTTAGAAAAGCCCTGTTCTGTGATGCCAAACCAAGCCCTATATAACAAATCACTGCCGTTAACTCGTCACAATTGCAAACGGTTGATCAAATTGCCATGGACACTTACCAATTGATGTAGAGTGATAACGCACAGGACACCAGATGCAGCTTGGAGAAACCAGTGTTTACTTCCAACTGGGTCGGCCAAACGGGAACTGTAGAAACACACATGTAAAAAAGGACCTTTGTTAAAGAACACTGCCTGAGGTACGATGAAATGGTTTGGGGGGGCGTGAGTAGCTCAACGAATAAAGATGTTGAGTACCATCCCTGGAGTCACGAGTTTGAATCCAAGGCGTGCTGAGTGACTCCATCCAGGACTCCTAAGCAACCAAATTGGGCCAGTTGCTAGGGAGGGTAGAGTCACATGGGGTAACCTCCTCGTGGTCGCTATAATGTGGTTCTCGCTCTCGGTGGGACACATGGTGAGTTACACGCATGGCTGCTGCGGAGAATAGCGTGAAGCCTCCACATGCGCTATGTCTCCGCGGTAACGTGCTCAACAAGCCACGAGATAAGATGCGCGGATTGACGGTCTCAGGCGCGGAGGCAGCTGAGATTCATTCCCCGCCACCCGGATTGAAGCGAGTCACTATGCCACCACAAAGACTTAAGAGCACATTGAAACATTGGGCATGCCAAATTGGGGAGAAAAAAAACATGAAAGGGTTTGGACCAGTTGTAGAATTATCAATGGGATTCTCGTACCATAGTTATGCAGTGCTCTGGTGAGAAGCAGGATGGCGCTGGCAACATGGGCCGGCCCGGGTACAGTCAGAGGTGAGCAAAGGAGGGAGAGCTCAGAGATGTAGCTGAAGAGGTGAGCACTGCGCCGCTCCATGGGCAAAAGAGACAACAACACTTCACCATAATCCAACACCGTAGGGGTCTGAAAGACGACATCAAGACTTTACATTAGCAATGTAACACAAAATAATACATTTTTAAAATCCAATAGTTGGTGGGTTTCCAGAACAGCTAATCGGTCTCAAGGAAGCCCGGATATTTGGGCTGGTTTCAGGTTCGCATGACCCTGTTTGGATGCATAAGACGTGTCCGAATAGAACAGAATGCATGAGGTCTCAATAAGTGATTTTACCAAAGTTGGACTCGTTTTAACTGGACACGACTTCATAAAAACACATAGCAGGATGCTTTTATCCAAAGTGACTTACAGAGCACTTATTACAGGGACAATCCCCCCGGAGCAACCTGGAGTTAAGTGCCTTGCTCAAGGACACAATGGTGGTGGCTGTGGGGATCAAACCAGCAACCTTCTGATTACCAGTTATGTGCTTTAGCCCACTACACCACCACCTTTTCAAAGCCGATCCTAAGCTACATTAATCTGATTCGGCAGCCTATAATGATGAGAGTGAAAACAAGAGATTTGGGATTCAGATCCACAGTAACTGACCCGTATCTTTCCATCCAACACCGAGATGACCTCCCCCATCATTCGCACCAGGTCTTCATACTGATAGGTGTTGTCTGTGAGCCACACGGCCTCACGGATGGTCAGAATCTCTTTACTGATGTATCTAAGGGGATAGAGGGTTTCAAAAGTGTTTAGTCAGGGGCAAAAACACATTTAATCGAGTCTCTTTCATGTAGTCGGTGATTGTCGTAGCTCACCGTGTGCTGATGACCATGCAGGCGATGCCAAGGAGCTGTAGGTGAGCTTTGGGTACCGATCTGAGCCCCAAATAACGGTCCACACATCCAATGGTTACATGCAGAACTTGACTGGAGAAGTCTTTCATGGTGGTCACCTCTACTAACCAGTCCACTAGAATGTACCTACAAGAGGGAAACGAAACATAAATGGACACATGACATTCTGAATTTAATAAAGGGTCCAGAAGAGAGGGGAAGCTCACACACAATGTGTAGAAACAGTCTTACAATTTTCACATTTATTAGGCGCCAAAAAGTGCTCAGTGCAAAGACAAAACAGTTTTGATTTACATCATCATCATCATCAGTGTCCCATTAACTTTAATAAAGATCTCAGAGGATTTGAGGTAGACCGATATATCGGTTTTACCTATTAATCGGTGCCGATAGTGCGGATAACTATCGGTTACCGGAAAAATCTATGAAAATTATTGCCGATAATTTTCTTTTTTTTATCAATAAAGCTCATCTAGTGAAATATTTATAGTAAAATATATGTTTATAGTTAATAGTCCTGTGTTATTCACCTGATCTTAATTTTTCTGGTCATTATTATGGGATTTTGATTGCACAATAAATTGCTTTTGGGATTTTATTCATTTTAGAGCCTCAATGTCTGACCAAGGAATTTTTTTTATCATTCTATGAATCGATTTTAAAAAAACTATTGGTTTATTAATCGATTATCGGCTTTTCCCACCACCTTCTTTATCGGTATCGGCAAAATCAAGCTTTTAATAGTTGACGCCCCATATATTACCTGACTCGGCATCTAAAAAATAACACGGCGTTACAGTGAGAGATAGCGCAACAGTCAAAGACGTCAGTCTAGTGCATGTTTACATAACAAAAACAATGAAAAAAAAAACGTGTTTCTTGTGAACGTCCCCTTAGGACACACAAGGAAGACCAAAAAAGCAATGGAAGAGAGGGTAAATGTGGTCAGGACATGACGACCTGTTTTTATACTAGTCTACGCAATTACGTGAAGGCTCGAAATTAAGCAAGCTCGATTTCTTACGCTGTTGCATTCCGGAGTGTGCTGGAACATGTTTGCATTGCTTTATGAACAGCGCTTTACCATGAACTGTGTCAAATATATATCTGCTACAGGCAGTTTTTGGTTGCCAAATAATAGTTTAAAAGGAGTTTAATTTTCTTACACTATTTCTTATAACTACCGGCAACTTCCGGCATCTAACCAATAGCTTCAAAATGCAACTATGTGCACCGATTAATCAGTAAAACCGGTATATCGGTTGACCTCTAGTTTTTTAACTAATTTAGCTTAAGTTATTTTTGCTATTGAGTTTACATGGCTTGTCACGACTCTTCTGAGAAATGGAAGACTTTTGGGGAAAGGAGAGCATCTTAAACCTTAAGGTCGTACCTCTTAGTGGTGATGTCCTGTCCCTGCAGTTGTTGCGGTTGTCGCATTGGTTTCGGGCCGGAGAGGAAGAACTGCGACACAAGTTCAGCGCAGGCCCGTGGCTCCAGACCCAGAGGATTCGACGTGCCACACGATTTCGCAAATGACAGCTGGGAATAAAAAACAGTAATTTCACTTCTGTAATTTCCAAGTGAAATTGAATATTTCAAATGAGAAAAAAGTGAAATATATTATGAGTTGATTGAACGGTGAAAATAGATGGTCGCTGTATGAAAGGGGGTTGGAAAGGTCGAAATAAAAAAATAGGAGGGCTTGGTGATGTCATCCGACAAGTCATTTCAATGGCGGAGCAAGTTATTACACTTTAATCAAAGATTACACTTTTAATTTTTTTTGTCTTGTTTTCCAATAAAAATATCTAAACATACTTAAAACAAGATAAATTGACTCAGGGTTAGTATTAGGGTTAGATATTATAGTAAAATCGTATATATTAAAGGTGCACTCAGTAACGTATTGCTCGTGTCATCTTGTGCTTACAGTGACACCTAGTGGTGTGGATGCTGCATCATTCATGTACATTTACATTTATGTAAAAATGGCAGACGCTTTTATCCAAAGTGACTTACAGTGCACTTATTACAGGGACAATCCCCCCGGAGCAACCTGGAGTTAAGTGCCTTGCTCAAGGACACAATGGTGGTGGCTGTGGGGATCGAACCAGCAACCTGCTGCTTACCAGTTATGTGCTTTAGCCCACTACGCCACCACCACTCTTAAATAGTTTTCAGGTACAGATGGATCGTAGAAATGTACTACGCTCACCTGAGCTTCCCAGCATCCTTTGGCAGCATAGTCCCTGAGTGTACGCACACACTGAAGATACCTGCCGGGATCAGCCGTCTTAGGACAGAAAATCAAAGCACAATCAGATGGACACGTGATAACCACCAATCAACAGAGATACATTAGTGCTATATCATGAGCGCTGAAGAGGCTCTTACCGATGTGCCGCAGCTCAGCTCCCACAGCAGATAAGAGCTCTGAACATTACCACAAACAGCGGACTCCTCCAACATGGCCACAGCTTCAGCCCGCTTCTCTTCATCCTGATAAACACAATCATGAATCATGTTTTGAACACCTGCTGCATTATGAGGAGCTTGTTTGATTTCTCAGCTCTCAAAGTCAACACAACCTGAAGAGGAGCTTTACTAATTAACACAAGTGTTTCCTGGATGACTGTGTGTCTTGCTTTAGGAACAAATAAAACAAATTATTAAAACTTGACAATTTTTTGTCAATTTGGAAAAGTTTCATTCTTGGAAGATCTTTATGGTGAACATTTTTAAAGACTTGAGGGCCATTCGGAAAAAACACATTCTTGCACTGAAATGCAAGACACTGCACGACGGCCAAAAACATCTGTCCAGCACTACATAAACAATTGAACAAAACCCGGGTGGAGGGTGGATGGCACAAAAACGTACTTGAGGTAAAAAAATTACAAAGAAATTACATATTTTTTTATTTAAAATGGCATCAAAAAATTGTGCCACTCATTCTTTTAGAATTAAAAAAACAAAACAGCAAAGACAGACACGTGAATGTGCCATGTGTGAACAGCCCCTTAAAGGGATAGTTCACCCCCAAAAAAAATGTTATTCTCTTAATTATTTACTCACCCTCAAGCTATCCCAGAAGTGCATGACACAAATGACGATTTTTTCTCTGTAGGGCCATACAATGCAAATGCAGAATTTTGAAGCCTCTAAAAAGCACATAAAGTCTGCATAAAAGTAATCCAAGTGTTTAAATCCACTGTCAGAAGCCATCAAATATGTGTACGTGTGAAACAGATCAATGTTTATGTCCTTTTTTTTCACTAAATCTCCACTTTCACTTTTACATCTGAAAGTGAAAGTTAAAGTGGAGATTCAGAGTAAAAAAAGTACTTAAATATTGATCTGTTTCACACGGACACCTGTTAGATGGCTTCTGACGGTATGATTTAAACACTTGGATTACTTGTATGCTGACTTTATGTGCTTTTTGGAGCTACAAATGTCTGATCACCATTCGCTTGCATGGTATGGAGCTGAAAGTTTCTTCTAAAAATCTTCATTTGTGTTCTGGAGAAGAAACAAAGTCAACTAAGTCACATCTGGGATGACATGAGGGTGAGTAAATGATGAGAGAATTGTCATTTTTGGGTGAACTGTGAAAATAACCACCTTGTGGATGTTCCTGCAAAGTAGTAGTAATTTCCTCTCTTTCCTTTAATTATAAATAATTATGTTTTGTTGTGACACAAATGAGATTTTTGAGAGGCATCAGATGAGTGAACACCTAATGGCATCTAATCAGAGCCATGCGATTTTTCTTGGACTTGAAAGCTGTGACCGTGTTAATACTGGAAGTTTTACTAACAAACAAAACTTACGTCAAACAGCTGAAGGACTCTAGCCAGACAATGTAGTAACATCCCTTTCCGCCCCTGTAAAGAAAAAGATTTGTTTCAGGATTTCTTCCGAGGTAGTCATACACGTTTGGAACAAAAAGAGGGTTAGTAAATATTGACATCATTTTCATTTTTGGGCAAACTATCTCTTTAAAGCTGTAACTTAATTAGCATTGTAATCATTTGACCTTTTCCTACATAGTTAAAGTCAATTAAATTGTGCGTTGGGTCTGGAGGGAGTGGAATGTAGAGGCCGGGAATGCTGGGATCACATTCTCACAATTGGTTCAGAGGCACTTACTGGGTTGGTGTCACATTCCGCTTTCAGGTGGTCGTACACAACGGCCTTACAGCAGCCGCCGGACATGGACCACGGCGGGCGGATGAACAGCCAGATGAAGGTGCCGGCCAGCGGTGACCTGAGACTCTCAGCCAGACTGAAGTATCGAGATGCCATCCGGCCGCACAGGTCAGCTCGCCCCTCCTCACTGAGCGAAGCTGTGCGAGATCATCACCGTGGTCAATTAATCAACAATCAAATCAGTCGTTAATCAATCGAACATGACCCAGGAGCACTGGGGGAATAACGAAAGGAGAAACTTACGTCCTTCATTGTACAAATACGCAATTCCTAGTTTCACAGCAGCTTCGAAGTTCCCTTTTTCCGCAGCTCTGAAGATTGGAGGGCGAAACGTTAGAGATTAGGAATCCCATGTTTTTTTTGACCAATTCATTTCTTTGGCTTTTCCAGTCACTTATGATGACGGGATAAGGAATTTTGGGATTCAAACTGATTTTTGAACCAGGTTTTCTCGAACAGAATCGACAGCATTTGTGGCATAATGTTGATAACCACAAAATATTATTTCGACTCGTTCCTCCATTTCTTTAAAAATAGCAAAAATCCAGGTTACATTGAGGCACTTACAATGGAAGTCAACGGGGCCCATTTTTGGAGGGTTTAAAAAGGCTTGTAATTTTATAAAAGCACTTACATTCATTCTTCTGTTAAAACTAGTGTATTATTTAAGCCGTGAAGTTGGCTAAATAGGAGCTTTTACCTTCTTTGTTAAGTTGCCATGGCAACGAAGTTGTGAACTATGAATCTGAGTGGACATCCATGATGTGTGGAGTCCCACAAGCCTCAATTCTTGCACTGCTCATGTTCAACCTGTATCTGCTCCCACAAGGCCAAATTATGAAAATGAACCACACTGCATACCATAGCTATACAGATGACACCAAGATCCTATCCCTAGCCCTATCGCCAAATGACTACAGCCCCAAAGACTCCCTGTGTCAGTGCATTGATGAAATTAACAGTTGGATGTGCCGAAACTTCCTTCAGTTAAACAAAGACAAAACAGAGGTCATTGTATTTGGCAACAAAGGAGAAATTCCCAAGGAGAATACATACATTGACTCCAAAGGCCTATAGACAAAAAATCAAGTCAGGAATCTTGGTGTCATTTTGAAGTAGTCACATCAAAGCAATAACTAAATCAGCCTTCTATCATCTTAAAATTAGATGTTTTGTATCCATTCAAGATTTAGAGAAACTTGTTCATGCATTTATCACCAGTAGGGTGGACTACTGCAATGGATTCCTCACCGTCTTTCCCAAAATGTCCATTAGACACCTGCAGCTCATTCAGAAAGCCACTGCCAGGATTCTCAGTCAAACCAAAAAAATCTGAGCATAATACTCCAGCCCGCAGGTCTTTACATTGGCTTCCAGTTACATTTAAGGTACTATTACTAGCTTATAAATCCGTCAATGGCCTAGGACCTAAATACATTTCAGATATGCTTGTTGACTATAAACCTAACAGACCTCTCAGATCATCAGTACCAGCCGCCATATCACCCTGCAGCTCTTGCCTGGTTGCCCACTTACGCTAAGCAGTGTTGAACCTGGCCAGTACCTGGATGGGAGACCTCCTGGGGAAAACCAAGTTTGCTGCTGGAAGTGGTATTAGGGAGGCCAGCAGGGGGTGCTCACCCTATGTCTGTGTGGGCCCTAATGCCCCAGTATAGTGATGGGGACACTCTACTTTAAAAAAAGCACTGTCTTTTGGATGAGACTTTAAACCAAGGTCCTGACTCTCTGTGGTCATTAAATATCCCAGGACACTTCTTGTAAAGAGTAGGGGTGTAACCCTAGTGTCCTGGCCAAATTCCCCCCATTGGCCCCAATCTATCATGGCCTCCTAATAATCTCCATCCGCTAATTGGCTACATCACTCTACTCTCTCCTCTCCACCAATAGGTGGTGTTCTGGTGCACTATGGCTGCTGTTACATCCTCCAGGTGGATGCTGCACACTGGTGGTGGTTGAGGAGATTCCCCCTATACTATGTAAAGCACTTATAAATGTAAGGAATTATTATTAGATTCCTCCGGTAGGAGGAAATCTATTGTTATTGACGGTTTTATTATTATTATTATTATTATTCTCCTTGAGCCCCAATATCTCAAAGTCACTGGTCAAAATTTTTCTAAATTAGCACATTGATACTCCATGCCAACGGGTACCCCCACACCAAGAATGGCCCACATTCGCCCATAGGTGGCGCTACAAGCCACGCCCAACAAAATATTTTCAAAGTGATTCCATTTCCACCTCATTTGACCAATTCTTCTGAAACTTGGTGTACATGCATTTCTCATGGGGAACAAAAAAGCCTCAAGGACCCATAACTTCCACCATGATGGATTTCCCTGTACAGTGAAAATTTGGGAAAACCTACAAAATTGTAGAATTGATGTCTTTAAATCGCATGTGTAGAATTGATGTCTTTAAATCGTTACTTAGCAAAAATGAATACGATACCAAATGGCTGAAAGGGGCGGGTTTATATAAATGTCCACATTTTATCAATAAATATGTGTCAATAAATCAAATGTAATTTTGACTGATGGTTTTTCAAACCTAACATGCTTCAAGATGAAGTCACTCTGAAGTACTGTGCAAAGAATGGCCCACATTTGCCCTTAGGGTCTGTTACAGGCCATGCCCAAAATTCCGATTTTCTGGACAAAAATTTTCTCATTTGGTACATTGATACTACAGGCCAACAGGAACCCAAATACCAAGAATGGCCCACATTTGCCCTTAGGGGGCCGCTACAGGCAATGCCAAATGTCTAATTTTCTGGTCAAAAATGTTCTAATTTTGTACATTGATACTACAGGCCAACAGGAAACACCACACCAAGAATGGCCCACATTTGCCCTTAGAGGGCGCTACAAGCCATGCTCAAATGTCCTATTTTTCAAAGTGTTGTCATTTCCACCCCATTTATTCAATTCTTCTGAAATTCTTCAATTCATTGGGAAGAAAAAAGCCTCAAGGATCCACAAGGTCCGGTATGATGTATTTTCCTGTATGCTGAACATTTTTAGTTGAGGATTCAGACAAAAAGACGTGTTTTTTGGATTCTTCCATTGGGAGGGTTTAACCCCAACCCTCTACTGATCAATTTTAAATTATTTGCCATTTTGAGGAGGAATCGCATTGCTGCTTGCAGCTATATTTAAAATTATTATTATTATTAGGATGAAGCCAGTTAAAGATACAATTGGATCAGTCAAAATGTGAGACAGCGTTTAGCAGTTATGCTATCTGCCGCTGGAACCAGTTTCCAGAAAAGCTTAGGCGTGCCCCAACAGTAACCACATTCAAGTCCAGACTGAATCTGTTCAGCTGTGCATTTCTTCACTGAGCACTGTGCTGCACTCACAATTTGGTATTTCTTTAACCTTTTTATGTAAAGCACTTTGAATTGCCATTGTGTATGAAATGTGCTATATAAATAAACTTGCCTTGCCTACCCTTGCCTATACTTTCAAAACAGAGAGTAATTTAAGGTTTATGGATTGGCCCCATTTATTTCCATTGTAAGTGCCTCACTGTAACCCAAACTGTTTTGAAGATTTACCTGTGAGCAAGGACGTAGCCAGGAAATTACTTTTGGGTCGGCCTCAACAAAAGTAGATAGGCCAAGTTTTCACCCCAATTTTATTTATTTTATTTTCAAAATGTTCCTTAACAACAGAGAAGCGGCGAATTCACACAGTTCTATCACAATTGCATTAATCGGAATTTATGCATATTTAAAACTATTTTATGAATATATATCTGATTGGGCCTGGTCTAATTTGGGTGGGCCCAACCCGGGTGGGCCCAACCCGGCCCACCCTTGGCTACGACACTGCCAGTAAATCAAAATTAATTTCTTGTGCTAATCAACATTGTTCCACAAATGCTCTCAATTGAGTTTAACCTTTAATTTCCATACCTTGGAACCAAAATTGCTTGTTTTCTATGACCTTGCGATTTGCAAACCCAATGCCAAATTTTCATTGGTTTTGCCAAAAACTGTGCCTTCCAGTTGCGTTGCCATATTTCCATGCATTTCAATATTTTCCAAACTACTGAGTTTTAAAATGGACCAAAACAAACCAGCAAACATCATACCTTTCAAACAGCCATAGAGTATGTGGGGCCGGCCAGCGGTCCTTGAAGCTAACTCGAGCCCAGACACTCGAATTACTATCGACAATAAAACGAAGATGAGAATGTACCTGCGGAATCACACAACATTACAACCCACTTCAGAGACTTTACAGATCATGAAACAGGCCAAAAAGACGATGCATTTGGTGCCATTTTGTTAGTGAAGAAACAATAGGACTGTAAATCGTGTTAAATGTATGTGTGACATCACTGACCGCTCTGATGGCGAGCAGATCTTCAGCGGAGAGGCATTGGAGAACACATAGCAGCAGTTCTTCAGGAAGAGACAGCAGTGTCATGGCAGACGGACGCTTTCGAACCCGCTTCCGTACTGACAGAGAGAAACATTTGGCACATCGACAGTGGAGCACTAGAGAGGAAGACAAATGATCTATTCACTAGAGATCATTTTAAGATTATCAGCATTGGCCTGTCAGCCATGATTAATATAATCCATAAGCAACAGTGTCTAATAGCTGAACGATTTCTGAAATAAAGCGAGTTGTATTCGGCTGGTCATGTGATCCTAACATGGCCGCCTCCATAAGGGGGCCCTCTCCATGTAGAATAAAACAGCTTTTTTTTAGGCTACTGATATGACTGAAGTCTTCATCTCATGTGAGTGGTTATGATTTACTATATGTTTCAAAATTACAATTAATTTCTTTACTTGTAGAACTTTTTAATAAGGACAAAATTACTGAGCGTGCCTTTAACAGAAGCATTCATTGAGTCTAGTGTTACTTCAACACAATCTACTTTATACTGACAGCCCAATATTGCATACATTTTGTTTACATATAACAATATTACTTTGGGTGAATATTGTGTGGAATAATATTTTAACAACATATCGGTCGACCACAACAACAACAACAAAAATATTTAGTGTTGCCATGGTAATGCCATGGTTCTTTGATACATACAATGGCACAAAATGGTTATTCAACCAAATTCACATACAATTATATTTAAGTAGAGTCTCTACCAAGTTTTATATACACTCACCTAAAGGATTATTAGGAACACCATACTAATACTGTGTTTGACCCCCTTTCGCCTTCAGAACTGCCTTAATTCTACGTGGCATTGATTCAACAAGGTGCTGAAAGCATTCTTTAGAAATGTTGGCCCATATTGATAGGATAGCATCTTGCAGTTGATGGAGATTTGTGGGATGCACATCCAGGGCACGAAGCTCCCGTTCCACCACATCCCAAAGATGCTCTATTGGGTTGAGATCTGGTGACTGTGGGGGCCATTTTAGTACAGTGAACTCATTGTCATGTTCAAGAAACCAATTTGAAATGATTCGAGCTTTGTGACATGGTGCATTATCCTGCTGGAAGTAGCCATCAGAGGATGGTTACATGGTGGCCATAAAGGGATGGACATGGTCAGAAACAATGCTCAGGTAGGCCGTGGCATTTAAACGATGCCCAATTGGCACTAAGGGGCCTAAAGTGTGCCAAGAAAACATCCCCCACACCATTACACCACCACCACCAGCCTGCACAGTGGTAACAAGGCATGATGGATCCATGTTCTCATTCTGTTTACGCCAAATTCTGACTCTACCATCTGAATGTCTCAACAGAAATCGAGACTCATCAGACCAGGCAACATTTTTCCAGTCTTCAACTGTCCAATTTTGGTGAGCTCTTGCAAATTGTAGCCTCTTTTTCCTATTTGTTGTGGAGATGAGTGGTACCCGGTGGGGTCTTCTGCTGTTGTAGCCCATCCGCCTCAAGGTTGTGCGTGTTGTGGCTTCACAAATGCTTTGCTGCATACCTCGGTTGTAACGAGTGGTTATTTCAGGCAAAGTTGCTCTTCTATCAGCTTGAATCAGTCGGCCCATTCTCCTCTGACCTCTAGCATCAACAAGGCATTTTCAGCCCACAGGACTGCCGCATACTGGATGTTTTTCCCTTTTCACACCATTCTTTGTAAACCCTAGAAATGTTTGTGTGTGAAAATCCCAGTAACTGAGCAGATTGTGAAATACTCAGACCGGCCCGTCTGGCACCCACAACCATGCCACGCTCAAAATTGCTTAAATCACCTTTCTTTCCCATTCTGACATTCAGTTTGGAGTTCAGGAGATTGTCTTGACCAGGACCACACCCCTAAATGCATTGAAGCAACTGCCATATGATTGGTTGATTAGATAATTGCATTAATGAGAAATTGAACAGATGTTCCTAATAATCCTTTAGGTGAGTGTATATATATGGAACCCTGGTATTACAATGGTACCATCTTAAGAAAAGCATGCAAAGGGGTCTAGAGATCATCTGCATGGATTTTAAAATAAAACAGGTTTGGGGGGTAGCTCAGAGAGTATTGACGCTGCCTACCACACCTGGACTCGTGAGTTCGAATCCAGGGTGTGCTGAGTGATTCCAGCCAGGTCTCCTTAGCAACCAAATTGGCCTGGTTGCTAGGGAGGGTAGAGTCACATGGGGTAACCTCCTCGTGGTCATGATTAGTGGTTCTCGCTCTCAATGGGGCATGTGGTGAGTTGTGCGTGGATTACGGAGAGTAGCATGAGCCTCCACATGCTGTGAGTCTCCGCGGTGTCATGCACAACGAGTCACGTGATAAGATGCGCGGATTGACGTCTCAGAAGCGGAGGCAACTGAGACTTCTCCTCCACCACCCGGATTGATGTGAGTAACTGCGCCATCACGAGGACCTACTAAGTAGTGGGAATTGGGCATTCCAAAATTGGGGCGAAAAGAGGATAAAAATAAATAAATAAAAATAAAACAGGTTTTATAAAGTTTCAAGATATACTGATATGAATAAAAACACTAACTTTAAAGTACTGTATAATGGCAGTTTTGACATGCGCAGAACATTAACCAGTTTTCCCTCCTTATCAGTGTTGGGTGTAATGCATTACTAAGTAATTAATTACAGTAATTAAATTACTTTTTCATTGAAAAAATAAAGTACGGTATTACTCTTAATTTTTCAGTAATTTAAATACAGTTACTTCTGATGTAATTGCGTTACATACTGTATAGACTCTAGAACAATCCTATATACAACTAAAGTGAATATAAAATCGATATTTAACGTCTAATGGTAAAATGTGTTTTCTAATTTAACGCTGTCCCTTTAAATGCTTTGACCAGATCATGAATAATTTATTTGATTTTATATGATTTATTTGAAAGAATAAAAATAACAGTTTCATGCCAATCCTTGTATTTTTCATCTGGTCGAGGTTGATCACGGTTTTAGAAAGTAATTAGTAATAAGTAATGCAATTATTTTTCAGACAAAGTAATTAGTACAGTAATCTTTGCACTGTAGAAGATGTAGTAGTATGTAATTGATTACATTTTTTTGAGTAAAAATGCTCCTTATTGATCAAGCAGTGATGGTAGGGATCATAACTAGGTTTACTAACACATCACATTAATAGATGTTTTATACTTCAGTAATTAATAGATTATTACAATAATATACTGCTAAATTGGCCAGTAACAGCTCCATGTCTAAAGTTTTGAAATTACTACAGAATATTTAGTCACAGTTATAATAAAATCGAAAGATATATATCTAATAATCTTGATTAAATATTTATGTACGCGATTAATAAGGATAACAAACTTAAAATGAATCATTAAATGAGATTATAGCAGTTACTCACCACCCGCTTTCATTTCAAGGCAGATCCGAGAAGTCAGTTTACATCAATAACGCCTTACAGAGAGCCAAACTGAGTTATTACTGGATCCGATGCTTGATTTAATCAATTTACCAGATTAACCTACTCAATTGCTGTAAACTGGTAGTGTTGCACTGTTTAAAACACAACTCTCACATTCAACCACGTAACTTCTCTTAAGCCCCTCCCACATGCACTTAGCCCCGCCTGCGCGGACAGTTTAAACATCAACTCGGGCAGCTCATTGGCCCAAAGATGGATACGCCTATCGCTGTCGATGCGGCGCTCTGATTGGCCGGCAGTAAAAGCTCGATACGCAATTGGTCCGTTATCCAAAACAAACCAAATGCCTTCATTCATTGGCTGGAAAGATGCTATTTCGAATTACGCGCTTACATTGGTGTGCGAGACGATTGGTTGAGAACTGTCGCACGGTGAACTCTGGGAGATGTAGTATCTCATTAAATATGCTGTTTTACAAAGACTAGTACGAGACATTTAAAAACTTTTTTTTTTTTATGTAATAATTTTATCAATACTTGTATGTAGCTCTAAATAAGCACGCTGAATTCTTTAAGTATTTATACCTATCCTCTACCTTTCTATGGGATTATTTGACAAATTAATACTCAGTTAGTACATCACCTTTGCTTCATCCATAAACAACATTTCTATAATATTTTTATTCTCAACATATATAAAGGTCAAAGCTATCAAATGAGAACCTGGACATATATTGTTTAATTAATATAAGTAATGTGTTTATTAGCTTGATATATGTGCAGTGTTTCTTAAAGGGACAGTTCGCCCAAAAAAGAACATTCTCTCATCTTTTACTCACTCTCATGCCAGACGTGTATGACTTTTTCTGCAGAACACAAATGTAGATTTTTTTACGAATATTTCAGCTCTATAGGTCCTCTCAATGCAAGTGAATGGGTGCCAAAACTTTGAGGCTACGAAAGCACATAAATGCAATAAAAGTAATCCATAAGACTCCAGTGGTTAAATCCATATAAGTCATTTTTTCACAATCGTTCTCCACTTTCACTTTCACATTCTTCATGCATATCACCACCTATTGGGCAGAGAGGAGTTTTTAGTAAAAAAAGGATTTAAACGAGGCAGATGATATTTGCACTATGATACAAATAATGGTTTATGCTATTTACACTCCAGTGCAAATAGTGGCAGATATTATTTGCACCACTATTTAAATATTAACATACAGTATAAGGCATCGCTGCAGTGTGAGTCCCACAGAAACACTTCATTAACCCCTGCCCCTAAACCTATCCCTAACCTTACCTTAGAAAAATATTAACTTGGTTTAATACAGTAACCAGATTCATCAAGGTGTTTTGTTGCAAATATACAGAAACCTTAAAATTAACCATAGTTACTATATTAACAACACATTACTGTGTACTGTAACACCATGGTTAATTGCATTAAAACTATGGTTTATGCCAACAAAATAAAACCATGGTTACAACCATATTAACAATATGTCAGATCATCTTTACACCCCATGCCACAGCAGCGACACCTAGTTTGTCATATATTATTGTGGTTTCATCAGACTATTGGGGTGCAAACAGACAATCCGGTTCAGTAAATAAGTTAAAATAATATTTGATAATAATATAAATATATTTATAAACGCCTATCTTATCTCTTCTGAAGACATGGATTAAACCACTGGAGTATTATGGATTACTTTTATGCTACCTTTATGTCCTAATTGGAGCTTTAAAGGTCTGGTCACCATTCACTTGCATTATAAGGACCTACAGAGCTGAAATATTCTTGTAAAATCTTCATTTGTGTTCTGCAGATGAAAGAAATTCACAAATATATGGGATGGCATGAGGGTGAATAAATGATGAGAGAATTTACATTTTGGGGGAACTATCCCTTCAATGTCACACCTTCAATTAGCCCTCTTTAAAAAGCCATTATCTGCTCTGAACAAGGAATTCAACCATTTGGTCATAAGTGAGACTATGTCATGAATTAGTGTCTTCTATTCAGTCTAATCTTCACATTAATAGTGCTGAAGGTTTGCTTTCATCAAGCCTGTCACATGTGACAGAGTAATTATTAATGGCTTTCACTGAAGACAAAGAGAAGGAAAAGAGGTCACACATAAAGGAACGATTATTCATTTGAGTCATGATTCATGCCAGTTTGTTTGGTTATATGATAAGTTCCTTAATTTGAACTATTCATCAATAGGCTAGTGCAAAAGAGGACAGATGACTGCATATACAGTATGTACATTTTAATTGTTTTAAGTAGGAATGCATCAATGTATCGGCTGCCAATATTAATCGACCAATTATTGACCAAATTAAAACCATCGGTATATTGGTTATTGGTTATAAGCATGAAAAAAAATATGTTTTATTTATAATTAAGTAGTAACAAACTTTGTAAAAACTCCAGAATCCCAAAATAATAATAGCCACAAGACGTAGAAGGGTTGGCACTCTTAAGAACATGTAAAATTACATTTGTATTATTTATCGTTCTCACGTTAATATAGAAAAAGCACCAAAAAGTTGCATGACAGTTGTGAAAGCGGCACTTTGCTATAGGCTACATGATAAGGGAAACCATCCAAAACCCTTTGAAACCAGCACAGCAGACTTTGACTGCAGAGACAATATGTATAATAGCCATTGATGCTGCATGATCGATTGAACTAAGATTGAAATCACAATGTTGCCTTGCATGATTGCTAAACGTTACAAGGCTAAGTTTAAATTTAAAATCTAGTTTGCATTCAGCACTTCAGTCAGTGCTGTGTGAGCAAGTGGCGCCCTCTAGCGGCCTGGACGGCATTATTCATTATCTGTTAAAACAACCATTTTTTCAGGGAGCCTGGGTTGCTCAGCGAGTATTGACGTTGACTACGACCCCTGGAGTGACTCCAGCCAGGTCTCCTAAGCAACCAAATTGGCCCAGTTGCTAGGGAGAGTAGAGTCACATGGGGTAACCTCCTTGTGGTCATGATTAAGGGTTCTCGCTCTCAATGGGGCGTGTGGTGAGTTGTGTGTGGATCGTGTAGAGTAGCATGAGCCTCCACATGCTGTGAGTCTCCGGTGTCGTGCACAACGAGTCACATGATAAGATGCACAGATTGATGGTCTCAGAAGCGGAGGCAACTGAGACTTGTCCTCTGCCACCCGGATTGAGGTGAGTAACCGCTCCAAATTGGGGAAAGGTATCTTCTATTTATCTTTAATTGTTGGCATTATTTTTATTTTGGCCTGTCATGTGTTCAACAGATCCAATCTATGTTCAGTAGAAAATTATAGTTTTTTTTTACTTCTTAGTAATTTATTTTAAGCATAATTCTTAAGTAAAACAGTGATGTAATGAAAAAATAAGGTGAGTGGCAAAATACAAGTTGATGTACATATCAGTGCATCCCTAGTTTTAACCTTTTCTATGCTTGATTTCACTGTCTACCTCTTCACTGCATAATATAGTTCAATACTAGTTGCTATTCTTCATTTTCAGGATGTTCGTTTCATGCATTTGACTTGTCTTAATTCTGAATGAAAGGTGCAGCCTTGTTAACGCCCTCGGTTGACGGTGTAATAGCGCTTACTCAGAGCAGCGTGATAAGTGAGCAAAATCCATATTGTTCAAAAGCATGGAAATATCCCTTCTAAATGGCTGGTATTAAATAATGAGTGTGTGCGCCTGTCGAAGAATGAAAGCATCCATATGAGGATCTGAATAGACCCTGTAAAGGTTTCCATGGCAACCTGAAACCATATTACGTTTTGAATAGTACAGGTGTAATGGGCATGGTGGTTTATTCCACTGTCTAAATGGAGGATGCTTTTAGTGGTCTGGAAAATTGTGTTTGAGTGGTTTTTCACTGTTTTATTGGCTCCCAAGCGATTTGTAAAGATCAATGGACCCATATACTGTATGTAGAGCGATATATATAACGTTATATATTCCATTTTAATTTTGGAAGTTTTATATCATTATTCAGTCTGCTGCAACATCATCAATCAGACTGTAATGTTTTAGATTTAGACAAAACAATTACCACTAAACATCACAGACACCACAAGTCTTGGACAGCAGTAACACACCAGAGATGCACATGCAGAAAGGTCCCAGACTAGCTCAAAAGGATATCTATTGACAAAATATTGTATAAGTATTATATGAAAGTAGTATATTAGAATATACTGATATATTTTGAGCTATAGCAATCTACTTCCCTGACCAAAAAGGCGAGTGGAAAAATAAATGTATGCTTCAGTACTCGTTAAACTATAATAATAAAATTATGAAGATACAGTAAACGAGGCGGCACATACTAAAGCCTGGAGTTAAGTGCCTTGCTCAAGGACACAATGGTGGTGGCTGTGGGGATTGAACCAGCAACCTTCTGATTACCAGTTATGTGCTTTAGCCCACTACCACCACTCCTGGCGTAACACAATCAGTTCTAAATCCCAAAATAACACAACATAAAACACTATCAAGTTTCCCCATGTCCTTATCTTGCTTAAAAATGCATCATTTCAAAATTAGGAATGCTAGGAACTACCAATCCCCTGCCCAGTTTCAGCCGTCTATACATGAAGTCCCAACACGAATGGATTAAATACAGTTTCATTAAATTAGAAATTAAGTGGAGTCAAAATGTTCGAGAATTGTATTGCATTAGCTCATATTATTGAAGCTAATTTAACAAGCAGAAAACATATTTTTGCACAGTTGTTGAACATACTTGATTGTGTCACATTCACCCTAAATAACTGAATCTTGTAAAATGCACATTTTAGAGAATCACATTAAGCGAAATCAAAGAACGCTAGTTTAGAAGAGAAACATCATTTTGTTACATAAATTACAAATGATATGATTTAGTAAACTGGACAACGTGCATTTTCCTGTTTGTTTGTTGTTGTTTGTTTTAGTGCAAAATAAAAAAAAAACATTTTATTATTTTTTTTTGCATATAAAATATGAAGCCTATTTTTTTAGGGCCATTAAGATTTTCATTTTGTGACATTATTGTGACATATTTTCAGTTACACATATTTTGTTCTCCTGTTCTGGTTACTGTAACACAAAAAGGATGATAATTACGATATTCTTACAGCAATGAGATCAAAATGAAATATTATTTAAAGATAGTGTATTTACATATCTTTGCAGTACTACTGCCTTTCATTTTCACTAAATTGAATTACAAAAATATCTGTACAACAGTATCTTTTTTTATTTTTATTGCAAAACAAATGACTGTTACGGTAATGAGAATCATCAGACATGTTACTGTCACGAGAACTGGGGGTGAACTTTTCCTTAAGTGTCCTGAATATAATGTCACAATGTCTAAAATCAGTTAAAGGTTAATGGTTTCATGGTTAATGGTTTTTGACATTGTAACATTTGACATTGTCACATCCTTATCAAGAACAGGAAGATGAGGCTGCAGTGGGCACAGGCTCAACTACACTGGACAGTTACAGACTGGAAAAATGTGGCCTGGTCTGATGAATCTCGATTTCTGCTGAGACCTACCGGAGCCTCAGCTTTCTGTTCTTGGCTGCTGTAGCCCATCTGCCTCAAGGTTCGATGTGTTGTGCATTCTGCATTCACTACAATTGTACAGAGGGGTTATCTGAGTTACCATCGCCTTTCTGTCTGCTCAAACCAGTCTGGCCATTCTCAGTTGACCTCTCTCATCAACAAGGTGTTTCCATCCGCAGATCTGCTCCTCATGGTTGTTTTTTGCTTTTGGCTCCATTCTGAGTAAATTCTAGAGACTGTTGTGCATAAAAATCCCAGAAATACTCAAATCAACAATCATGCCACAGTCCAAATCACTGAGATCACATGTTTCCCCATTCTGATGGTTGATGTGAACATTAACTGAAGCTCCTGACCCGTATCTGCATGATTTTATGCATAAAACTGCTGCAACACGATTGGCTGATTGTATAATCGCATGAATATATTGTTCCACTAATATGGACATTTGGTTACATATCAACATACAGGAAATGGATCATCCTTATTTGTTCTGACATTCCTGTCAGTTCTCTCTGTTACCCGAATGTGAGGATTATTGACAAACCCCAAGCAGGCAGTTTTCGCCGAGTCCTTGGTGGATAAATGCTTTGGAACATCTGGTTCACCCTGTCATCTGATGCGACAGTCCAATTAGCGCCTGCGTTTACACCGCTCAAGATCTATTTCACCCATCCTCTTCCCCCTCACAGAAAAGGCCGGTATGAGAGAACACAATGAGATGCATAAAAGCCATGCATAGGTTTCTAAGACACTGATTTAATTTGCTTTGAAAGATTGCATCAAAATGCAGTTTGCGTCCCTGGACTGTCACTGTTCATTGTGTGACAGAGAACACGTTCAGGTAATAAATACAGAGAGCCTCAATGGTCAAACAGAGATTTTCTTAAATTAATGTATTTATAAGGGGGTTACCCTACTGAGAAACATGCTTAAATCAGCCTAAGGTGGTTTGCTGATCTTAGCTGACCACCAAGCTGTTCAGGTTTGACACAATAAAATCATACAAGTCTGGAAGTAGCGATAAAGCCAATGGAATAATCCCACCGCTTACCTAAACCGCCCTCTTTCTCTCTTATGTACCACTGGGCAATTTAAGAGAATCAGTTCTTTCGGACAGTCAGGGCTGGCCCTTCCTATAGGCGAGGTAGGTGGCCGCTTAGGGCCCCGACGTGCCTGGGGGGGCCCGCGAATAATTGCACTGTCAATGAACAAATCATCAGTGTTGCTAACTAGTTTCAATGGAAAGTAGCTAAAGCCTGCTCGAAAAGTCGCTAAATGTCGCTAGATGACGTCATACGCTAATTAACATATTTGTGACGTCACCGCATCTCATTTGCATTTTGCATAGTGTCCACCCTTTACATGTGACTGCTTCTCTGTGCTTACCGTACATACTGTAATACCCTATTAATTCCCTATATACAAATGTAGCAAAATGTAACGTTTGAATAAAGTACAATGTACACAACAGTGTAAACTTTGGTTCCCACTAAACATTAGTTCCGAAGACAAAATGGGAACTAATGTTTGGTGGGAACCAAAGGGAGGGAAGCTGTTTGCTTGCAGGGACATTTTTTTTAAACAATACGTGGACAAAGGTGTCTGAAATTGTTGGTGTGCCAGGTGAGTTGATGAAGTGGATATTATGGTTTAAATAATAATATATTAAAAGATTTCATGGGGATATACACTACTTGTGATATGTCGGCATAAAGATACCGGTCAACAAGTCTGGATATTTTGCAGCCCCTTTAAATAGTTCACAAAACAAAGCATTCTCAACGAACGTTGCCGCCAATTTCAACTACGTCAGAGCGTCCACGAATCTTCTAATGGTGTGTTCAGACCAGAGGCGTCGAGAGCGGCAAATCAACCGGAAGTCATTCATGGTAAATGGTCTGCACTTATATAGCACCTTTTTAACCTTAACGTTATTCAAAGCACTTTACACTGTGACTCATTCACCCAATCACACACACATTCACACACCAATGGTGGCAGAGCTGCCATGCAAGGTGCTAGCCTGCCATTGGGAGCAACTTGGGGTTGAAGATTTTGACACAATAAAATCACACAGGTTGGAAGTAGCGATAAAGCCAATGGAATAATCCCACCGCTTAGCTAAACCACCCTCTTTTGTGTACCACTGGGCAATTTAAGAGAATCGGCAATTTAGGTTCAGTGTCTTGCCCAAGGACACTTCGGCATGTGGAGTCGTGTGGGCCAGGATTCAAACCACCAATCCTGCGATTAGTGGCCGACCTGCTCTACCACCTGAGCCACAGCCGCCCATTCATTTTCTATGGCAGCCAGCGTCTCTCGGCGGCGAGAAGAGGCGCGGCGAGTATTGGGTGGTGTGGGCGTCAGAGGAAAGTTCAAGTGTGGCCAACATTATGGTAATGAGCTTTGACGCAGTTCGGCGGCAACCTTTTGGAATATAGAAGTCACCATTAGGGTGACCTGTGTCCTCTTTGGCCAAATTGGACCCTGTAAACACAGTTAATGGTTATCTTGAGCACGTGCAACTGAGGCTATGTCTACATTAATCTGGATACGTTTTAAAATGGCGTTTTTGTTTCAAAACTCTCTCCATCCACCCTAACATTTTCAAGCGTCTTCTAAAAGTTGCTTGTTCACACTGAAACGTATGAAACGCTTAAATCGTGTCACTGCACATGCAGAAAATCCCCGTTGCATGTACGGTCTGAAACGCAATTGTCCTCGTGTTTCGTCGCAGGACACCAATTCCGAGTGAACTTCCCTTCACCTTTGAAGGAATGCAATGTGATGGTTGTACAAAGTAACAACAATGCTATCAAAGTGAGTATCAAGTACAACAGCGCTGCTACAACACGGGCCGCCATCTTGATTGATTTGGTTGGATAGATCACATGACTGCGTCACATGACTAAAAATGCATCATAGTCCATTCAATTAATATTTTTAAGTTGAAACAACAATCTTTATATAGCATATCTGATAAGTTAATTTCATATGAACACCAAGTTAAAATAATTGTAGTAAACAAGTTTTGGAGACGCCATTACTCGATTCAATTGAGCGAACGAGTGTACTCAGTCAGTTGAGTACAGTCAACTTACCGTTTTAGGGTTTTCAGTGTACGCTTTTAAAAAGAGTAACTTGGTTTCCCAAATGTACTCAAACACTTACCAAATGCTTCAGCTAATTGCTCTCAAACCGAGTGTGTTCTGCACACGAAACTCTGATGACGGGTTAGCGTGTGAATGTTTGAGCAGGAAACAGGTTGATTTAGGGGAAAGGCGAAAGGCCACGACAGGAGGCGACTCTGACGTGTGATACTCACTGTAGATTGCAGGAATCCTGGCAGTGAAGGTTTTTCCTCCCGGTCCACCCAGTAGAGCCGCCGGGCGCTGACCTTTCCCTCTCAACTGCAGTTCTGCTGAACTGTCTGTTCAATTACACAAACTCCTTTTCCTGGCCCTCTCATATCCACACGGATTCAGCACAACTCCTGCACGTCTGCTTCCTCTCGGAGCGCTGAGAAACATGGGCGGCTTTAGAAATAGGTCGCAAGTTGTTAACTGAATAGTGATAAAAGGTAAAGACGAGTTTTCTTTCCATATCCATTTTATGTTGCATTGGAAGTATGAATGTGGGTTATGTCTCATATCCCAGTTTAGGATCAACTTTAAGAAAGACATTTGTAGGTTAATTTCACCTGAAGTGTGATACTGTGGCTCTGTTTGTTTGAGCAGACCGACGCAGCATCATTGGATAAACCGAAATATGTGAGTCTGGGGCGGGACTATGTGTTTGTGCAACTTATAGCAGTTCAAAGTGACTTACAGTGCACTTATTACAGGGACAATCCCCCCCGGAGCAACCTGGAGTTAAGTGCCTTGCTCAAGGACACAATGGTGGTGGCTGTGGGGATCGAACCAGCAACCTTCTGATTACCGGTTATGTGCTTTAGCCCACTTTTTATTAATACGAATGCGTTTCTGAAATGATTATGGGGGGTGGTGGTTAGGGGACAGCTTTAAGGTGCAGTCAGTAATATTTTAAATATGCCGTCTTGGACTGACAGTGACACCTAGTGGTGTGGATGCAGCATCATCCAATCACAATTGCTTTTAGTGACCGATGCCAGTATAGAAATTCACTATTCGTAGTCAGCCATGATTAATTTAATCCATGAGTGAAAGTGTCCAGTAACAGGGCGGTTATTGAGATTAAGTGAGTGGTATTCAGCTGGTCATGTGATCCTAATATGGCCGCCCCCATGAGGGGATCCTCTCCATGTAGAATAAAACAGCTTTTATAAGGTTACAGAAATTATTTGAGTCTTCAGCTCATGATTTTATACATTTTTTCTTTCTGGTGTGGCTGGAAGACCATCAAAAACACCTAAGACCAGCAAGCCACCTTGGGCTGGTTTAAGTATTTTTTTTATTATTATTATTATTTATTATTATACAAAAGGACATTTTGATGGTTACAAGTACATAAGTATATTAACAAGCAATATTTAATTTATTTATTTTAGTTTTTTTCCAGATATCCCTGCTGGTCTTGACTGGTCTTTCAGCCTGTTCAGGCTAGGTTGGCTCATTTAAAGGAGATTTTGGGGGATTTCGAGCACGTTCCATCTGATCAGGCAGGGAGACCAGTTTAATCTAACTAAAACCATATTAAACCAGCTAAGACCAGCAAAGCATCTTAGACCGGTTCAAGTTTTTTCAGCAGGTAAAAAAACAAAAACAACTTCTTTCAGCCAATGGAATTATTTGGGGGATCCAGAGGGTTCGAAGCCACAACACCAGTACAATGCAATGACTGAGAAGTCGCCAAGAAGTTACAAAAATAAATGAAATCATACATCATTTGGTAAAATCTAATATTCTCTCCTCAGAGATGTGCAGTACATTAATGTCATTATGTGTCCAGTTGTTGGTGTAGGGTCAGTAGAAGCCCCTCAGCTGACTCCAGGGACTTATTGTTACATGCTTTCGGATTTACAAACTGAGATTGTTTTTCCATTGGCCGCTATGACGTCCAAGACTGTTATCTCAGATATACGCTTCCTGTCTATCTTGAGATGCCTGTAGCATTTGTGCTTTCTGTAGACTCGACCACAATGCACTTTAAAGATCTTCACCCGTGCAGAAAATGTCACCTACAATCTTGTAAACTCATAAAACATTTAACAAGATTGTGGCTGGGGCATCAGTAATGCTTTCTCATGAAAAGCGAGCGTCTTGCCAATTAAGGGAACAGTGAAAATCTCTTTTTTATTTTATATAAACATGGGTATAATCAGAAAGTATTACGATTCTGAAAAATAAAACCTCACCATAAAGTTATGACAGAAATTATAGACTAAATATTTCAGCACTATATTTAAGAAAATAATCCAATGTCAGCAAATGTGTGCCGATGACCATGTTAACACCATGTTAATTTCACTCACAGTTTTATGCTGATAATAACATTTTTATTGATTTATTTTGATCGTTTAATTATAATGAGAAAAATGCAGAAATGCAGCATTTTGCTAAATTGGTCTCAGGAGTTTTGACCCAACTGTATACCGTAAGCTTACAGTACCGTATATAAAATGCTTATATCTCATTCAAAATGTCATCAGAGTCACTCATACATAGTTATCTTCTTGCACACCCATGGAGAGAAAGCATACAGCCTTCAAATAAGAATAATCCTCTGACTCACTCACTGTCTCTCTCTCTAAATATATTTATAGATTTGCCCGCTGGGCCCAGAGTCCCATATAGATCAATGAGGATCACGAGCCGGGGGCTGAAGCTGTAACATTTTTCCACACAAACCCTCCTCATGATTGAACACTGAAGAGCATTAATTGCTCCCATATTTCTATGGATTTCATTGTTGCAGTTATCAAGCTACAAAGC
>NC_068283.1:42015039-42210039 GCF_025860055.1 Xyrauchen texanus | reverse complement strand
TTGACATCTCATGTACCCTTGTGGCATCTTTTTCCCCCCGTAGTAATCCTGCCCATCTGTCAGACAGGAAATTACTTTTCTTGTTCATACTCTCTCAGAACAAAAAATACCTTTGACCTGCTTGTCTTTCTCTGAAACAAATCATTAGACAATTCCTCTGAGGTTATATTTCCAAATACCAATTTGATGAGGTCCTTGAGGAGTCCCGGATTGCCAGCCAAACACGTAAAACTTCTTCAACAGACTGTACACTGTGTAAAATCGCAATAAATTAGGCATGGATCTTTGTGTCCTTAATATCAGGCACTGCCCAATGTATAAATCATTTGCATTTGCGTTTGACAGAGGGTCAGACAGTCAAAGAGAGTGAGCAGGTGTCCCCTCCATATTCCTGAACACATATTCCTCATCTCCTCACACACACACACACACACACACACACACACACACACACACACACACACACACACATGCAGACGGATGCATTCTCGACCTCTCCACTCTCATGTCCTCTTTATATGCCGATTCGCAGCTGCAGGTTTAAATTCCACTCTCCCGTTGCGTAAAAAAGATCACACATTGCCACAGTGTCACAGGACAGTCCAATGATGTGCAACAGTGACAAAGGTGAACTCCACTTTCGCCACGGTGTCCGGTTGTCCATCCTGGCCCACTTCTCGACTTGGCTGGGTATCACATGGTGCGACGGCAGGAATGCGGCCGTCTGACGATGGTGTTGACGGCAGCACTGGTTTCAGGAGCAGCTCGAAGTTACGGCTCGGGGAGTGTTAAGTATCCTGAGTATGTGTGTATATGCGTGCGTCCTCTCCGAGCTTGTTTTGATACCAGACACCTGCTGCGTGATGGTAAACTGCATGCAGGACTCCAGTGAACCTTCATGCCTGCTGTACGGTATTCTGGACAGACTCCGTGGGGCTTTTGGGGGGGGGGCGACTGTTCATTTGTGCTTCTCAGTGAGAGTCCACAGCTACCTGAGCAAACAAGTGGATGGAGATCCTCATTTTAAAAAAAAACAAAAAAAAACAAGGCTGCAGTGTTTCTTGGTGCCACAGTTTTGTCGGTGCTCACAGGGGGCATTGCTCGGAGCTAAAGGAATCTCCTTCTTTCTTTTTCCTGCGCTTCTTCTTATGGGTTGTCCAGCAAGCTGTTGCCATCAGTACTAGGGCTAACCCGACGATCAGCAGAACTACAGACACCACCTTGGTCTGTGGGAGATCGTTATACACGTACGTAACCCCAGTTCCGGCAACTCCGATCACCAATGAGATGATTCCGAAGGGAAAGATACATCGGTACCAGGACTTCTCCATCCCTCCTGTAGCTTGCGACAGCCTCTCTAGGGACAACAGCACATCAGGGACTTTAGGTCCTCCTTCTTGCGACTGGCCATCCAGGGTTTGGGCCGTGGTTGTCTGCGGTTGGCATGTGAATTGTCCCGTGGTACAGCCCATCTTTAAGAAGCAGTGGGGCAAGAAACAAGCAGTAATGTTTGTTCTTGGAGGTACCAGCAATTGGGTTTTTCAGCAACAAAGATGATCTCTGGAATAACTGCAAGAAAATGGAAAGAAATTCGAGATGGATTTGGTACACAGACGTTGAGATCCACACACAGTCTATCTGGGCTTTGTCAGTGGCACTGTCCTCTGCTTCCTAAGCCCGCAGCTGCACATTAAACACACGCAGACAGAGTGAGCACTGCTATATATGTTTTTAAGAACTAGGGGTGGAGACAAACAGCGGAGGGGGGTTGCCAGGAATCTCTGATTGGCTACAGCTGCAGTCTGACGTCAAATGGCATAGTATGAGACTGGGCAAGTAGGGAGCGAAAAGCAAGGAAGTGGGAGGGAGATGGTGGCTGGGATTAACCGTTCAAGCTCTGCTCACTAAAATCCACTCACTCCTGCTCAATTCTATGGATCTGTCTCACTTTTAATATTCCTAAGCAAAGGATTATAACACCCCAGGAAGAATGCTGCTTTCTTTGGGATGGGAATGAGGTTATTTAAGTGCTGCATAAACAAGGAAATTATGAAAACCCTTACCACATTATACATTCTTCAAGCAAACCGAGCTGCAAGAGGAATCTTAGTGAGAGCATGTGGTTCAATATTTAGTCATTCAAGGCAAGCTAGCAGCATGGTAATATGCATGCCGGCAAATAGCTGAATTAATCCAGAGACGATGACCACACACACACACACACACACACACACACACACACACAATGCCTGCTGCGTGCCCACGCACATTTGTCCTCCCATGCTGTGAAACACACACACAAAAACGCTTGAAAGAGCGCTCTGAGCGGATGTCCATTTTTAATCCTATACGGAGTCTTTTTTTCTGTCACAAACCGCACCATGAATGAGAAATCAATTTAAAGAAGAATGTTAGAGAGGGAGTGCGCACATGAGAGATTGGATTGACTGCACGCTCAAAGCAAGGGGAGAGTAATTTATCACTCAATCATGTCTCTCAGGTGAAATCAATTCACATATTTACACAGAGGAAAATACTGATTGAACAATTAAGTGACCCTTCTGTGCCTATTTCAGTCAGTGTTAACTGGGAAAAATCAAGGCAAAAGAACTTCACAAGAAATTCAAGTGGGTTTAAACAAAAATACTGAAAAAAAGAAACTGTTCACCCAAAAAGAAATTCATTTCAGTCATTTACTCACCCTAAAACCCTTATAATTGTCTTTCTTTTATGGAACACAAAAGGAGTCGTTTAGAAGACGCTCTTTTCCGTACAACGGAAGTGAACTGGGACGGGTGCTGTCGAGCTACAAAAATTGACAGACTTGTAGGACAAAAAACAACAACAAACAAAACATATCTCACTCACAATTGTTAATGGGATTAAATGGAGAGCAAATAGAAAGTCTCCTGCTTCCCCCCAAAAATGTAATTATCCTGAGAAAAAGAAATCTAGAAATTCAGAACAGATCTAAACAATTTTGTGAACTGCGTTTACATTTTCTAAGAAACCAAAGTCTGCAATCAAAAGTCTGAACCCAAACATTTCTCCAAATCATTGTTAATTGCTGCGGCATAACTACTGATGAGTCAAATGCAAAGCAAACAATCCAAGCGCTCTTGTGTTTTCACATCCTTTCATGGCCATCTCCTCCTTATTCAGCTATTGTTTGTGTGATCTTACGGGAAATACATGACAAGAAATTTTGACAGGCCAGAATTTTGCAATGGTAATGAACGTGATGGAATATAGCGTGGTAAAAGGTCACTTAAATATTTAGAAAAATAAGAGGTTTTGTTCCAATAATTAGTACCTTTATTTCTGGCTATCCAATCTTTTATTTCATTGATACACTCTGCTAATTTGGAGAGTTGTGAAATTTCGTCAGGTTTTGAAGAAATATAAAGTTGGGTATCGTCGGCATAATAGTGGAAACTTATTTCACTGTTCCTGATAATATCTCCCAGGGGAAGCATATACAAGGAGAAAAACAAAGGCCCTAAAACTGATCCCTGTGGCACTCCATATTTTTGTTTGGTTTGACAATTCCTCATTTACAAAGACAAAGTAGGGGAAAAAGGGAAAACTTGTTTATTTAGCTTACCCCATTGGCAGATTTTTTTGTAGTAATTGTGGAGGGAGAGCCTGCGGCAGAGTTTCAATGTTTACTGGTATAGTAAAACAAATCTCAATCCATGACCACCCCTTCTCTCTGTGGTACCAGCCTTCCAAACAGACCTTCCACAATACCATGCGACAAACACTATGTCTTAAGTCACCCTAGTGTGCAAGCGCCTTAAACATCCTAGTTAATACATCCAGTGTAGACAGAATCAAGCTACTGCATCAAGCCACTTCAACGGACACACCCAGTGTAGACATGGTGTTACCCACAATGGATGACCAAAAGGAACCATAAAAATGACCCCATAACGAATTGCAAAATGGACTGTACCTAATTTCCCCCCCCCATGTCGCACAAATCAATTGAACAAGGACCACAGACAAACTGTACTCAGGCCAACTCACTTTTGGGTCCTTTTAGGAGGATCTGAGATCACTTGGGTTGTTCACAGACGTGTTATACCGCTCTGACATTATGGAGTGCTCTATGTGTTAAAATGGCCCAAATTCTGTAATTTAATAGGCACACTACGAGAGACGTTAGGACAGTGCAACACTACAACCCTGCTGTGGCAGGGCGGAGGGCGGGGCCAGGTCGTGATCCTACACATCCGGCCCCTTGAGGGTTAAAGGCTGACTGCGGAGGATCGTGCGGGAGAGAGAGATCGTTTACGGACATGTCCATCATGTGTGTGTTTGTGTCTTCTTTTAAGTTTATCATTAAACTTTTATTTATATCGTCAAGCCGGTTCTCGCCTCCTCCTTTCCATTGATCACTTTACACTGGTGCAGAAGCCCGGGAAGGAGGAGGGATATGCCGTAGTAGTGTTCTCGCCACTACCGTCCACCCCAACGGAGCAGCCGCGGCCATCTGCCGGGGGACGAGGAGCCCAGCCGCCTGAAAGAGGACGATGGCCGCCGACCGCGAGGGGAGAAGGGGCTCCTAACCGACCGCCTGGAGCGGTCAGGGCCGCTGCCAGGGGCGCAGGAGTCGCCTACCGGCCGCTGAAACGCAACAGGGTTTAAGACTGCTAGCGGGGAGGGGCTCACTGGCGACAGCCTGGAGCTGGAGAACCGCTGCCAGGGGCGAGGGAGACCCCTTCTGTTCCCCGAGAGCGCGGCGTTATAATCGGATATCAAGATATTTTAAATGCGATTATCATTAAAATATTTTTTACATATCGGCCAGCACAAAAGGGATGTTACACTTTTCATGAACAATAAAAAAATTAAGTAATTTTATGGAGACCTGCACAAATACTCAGTAAGTACTCAATTCCATACTGCAACATGTTACCTATTCATTTTTGCATATTTGTTTGTTTTAGAGTATTCTATGGGTAATAAAAACATTTTATTTTATTGAAAAACTTTGTTTTTGAAAACAGTAAATTGTTTGTGGTATGGCTCTTTCGAAAAAAATGCATCAACCTATAATAAAATATATTTAGAAAATTCGCTCCTTCGTGGAAAAATGGTTCCCGACGCTTGACCTAGAATAAGCTATGGAGAGAACACAAGTCTCACACAGGACAAAAACAATTGGATGCAATTCGTAATAAATTGCATCCAATTTATTAAAGCATAAATGGGCTAGAGGTCACTCTAACAACAAGGCGACAGAAAACATTAAGCAAATGCATCCTGTAGCCAATACTGAAGACAATCATGAACAGGGGGACATGCAAATGGTCTCAAACTGATCACCTGATACACGAAATGAGCTACCATTTTTTTAACATTTGCAAAGCTTGAATCACATTGATAAAAGCATACTTGTTTGATAGTAGTCATAAAGTTTGACTACAGCTGGCTTTAGATTTTTCACTGCTGGAACCGCTTTCCAAAATGTATTCAAAAGGATTACGACAACCTTCAAGCCATGATTGATCAGGTACAGGTTACCCATATGTCTATTTGGGAAACAGTACAATGAATCTGCACTTGATTGGGAAGGTTAAGAAAATGAAGGCTTCACTTACTTGTCACAAACCTCAACTTTCAGTCCCACATCTCCGACACTACACATCTGCGGTGCCGTCACAGTGATATCAAACTTGGGTAAAACTTAACGAGAAACAGAAGTTAAGCTTAAGATCTGAAACTACCGGTTTCAATTGTTTTAACACTGACTCACCATATTTGTTCACTTCAAAAACCTGCAAAATGGTTCTTTCACCAATAAAAGCCTTCAGTGCGTACATCCCTAGCCGAGCCTCTGGGTTCAACTTATGAGAAAGTGGCAATATAAACCTTGTGGAGGAAACATTTGTCCACTGACCAATTCGGTTAGTCTGAATGTCCTATTAGAAGCAAAACGGCACAGAAAAACTAAAGCAAATAACAAGAGCCAAAAATAAAGCAATATACCTCCAGGAGCTAATTCTTACCTCCACCAGTCTATACTGTAAAACAGACACAAAACATTGCACACTTAAATCTAAACGCTCCAACAGTAATGTCATTGAAAATTTGCACAACTGTGCTACATCAAAACAATCCATTTTAAAACAGTTTGCTTGCTCAATATGATCAAATAAGGCCAAACCATTTGATCGAGTGGCACAAATATGGCATCCATGGTAACAACTCTGAAATTCACTGAAACACATTAGTTACATAGTGCACACTTCAATAGGAGAATGTAGGGAAACAGATTTTCTACACTAATATTCAGTCATTCACCCATTTGTCCTAGATCAGGGGTGCCCAATACGTCGATCGCGATCTAGTCGATCGCAAAGGCAATGCTCTATTTTCACCAAAATAGATCGCGCAGCCTTAAAGCCCAGGGCACCCCCGGGCAGTCATGGGCCCCTGGGAACTGGCCCCATTGAACAGGTCGGTATTCTGTCCCTGCTAATAATAAAATAAACTGTAGGCTGTCATCTGCTCAACAGCACAATGTGACTAACGCAAAGCAGACGCTTTTAGTCACGTGACCCTCTACTGCAGCGCTGCTGAACCTGATGTGTGTCCTGTTTTGAACGGCTCGAGATGAGCATGGGCACGTGAATGGTTTGTACGCGCTGCACGCTTCTGCTGAGTTCTAGCTCCATTTCGTCACAACTGTTTAGCGTTGTAATCATTTCATAAATAAATACAACAGGATGCACGAATATGAGCAACGATTAAAAAGAAAGAGGACGTTTTGGCATGCAGGTGCAAGGAACTTCAACATTACGAAGAATTTAAATACTCTTATCTCTAGCTATCGCTGACATGTGAGTGATTATTACTTGTAATTGTGCCAGTGGTGGATAAAAAAATTATTTGCGGACCCGCTGAGGGTCGTGGATCCTCTGTTGAAACAAGACTCACTGGGGGACCAGTTCCCCTCTGGCTAACATCATGAATATAATGCCAATATTACTTATGTATAGTGCAAGTCATGGTTTAAAATGATTAAACTAAGTAAGTGTTAAGGGTCAGTGTTTAAACATAGATTTTGTTTGAACTGTAAGATTAATGACCACAGTCTTTGAAGTCCATCTTGATTAATTGCAGAAGTTCACATAGATGCCATTGTCTTTGTTAATTGGCTGATGAAGGCTTTTGTTGGCAATTAATTGATAGTCTATGTATTCCATTTCAAGAGTGTAGTCCATCAATAGACCGAGGTGATGCAGGCAGAGATCAGTGAGGTCCATAGCAGTTCAACCTTTCCAGTCATTTAGGAGGGGTCTATCCTAAGTCCAAGATTCAGGCAATGGCACATGAGGTATCCCATGTCTTATGGTTGGATTTGGCATCAGTTTATTCTCTGAAGTCCATTGTAAAAGACTGAAGTGATGTTTGGCTGGCACCGGCTGCTATTAGTCATCATCACTGTGAGACACGTAGCAGTGAAGTCCATCACGGAGCAGGAATGGTGCTGATCCAGCCGGTTCTGGTGACCTCGGGATAGGAGTCCAGAGATTAAGACAGGGAAACAAATAGAATAATATTAGCATAGATGCCATTCAATTTAATGCAGAGTTATATATCATGATCAATGTTTCTGGTTTCTGGTTCTGGCAGACTAAACTAAAGCAGCCTAATTGTGAGTTGATGGATAAATTAGATGTATGCCTGGCTAAATAGAGTCTTTAGTCTAGACTTAAACTGAGTGAGTGTGTCTGAGTCCCGAACAGTGTTTGGGAGACTATTCCATAGTTTAGGAGCCAAATATGAAAAGGATCTACCTCCTTGGATTTTGATATTTTAGGAACTTTTAAATTGGGCTTTGAATATAAATATTATGTCTAGGTCTCTGATAAGAGGTTCCTGGTTGATTCATCCTCCTCTTGGCATTAAGGCAGCATGAAATCACACGATGACTGCAAATGCAGGGTTAACTGATGACTGGTAAGTCAACATTCATTGCTGTAGCATCACGCCAGCAAAGAGACGCTGTAAAGAGAAATCATGACATAGAGAGAGAGAGAGAGAGAGAGATGTGCTTAAGATGGATAATAAAGAAAAGTGGTTGGTGTACTGAGTGAGCGAGACCATACAGAACGCGTGACCACTTTTGCATTTAAGGTACAGTACGTTGGGGGCCTGGGTAGCTCAGCGAGTATTGACACTGACTATCACACCTGGAGTTGTGAGTTTGAATCCAGGGTGTGCTGAGTGACTTCAGCCAGGTCTCATAAGCAACCAAATTGGCCCGGATGCTAGGGAGGGTAGAGTCACATGGGGTAACCTCCTTGTAGTCATGATTAGGGGTTCTCGCTCTCAATGGGGCGTGTGGTGAGTTGTGTGTGGATTGTGGAGAGTAGCATGAGCCTCCACATGCTATGAGTCTCCGCGGTGTCATGCACAACGAGCCACGAGATAAGATGTGCGGATTGACTGTCCTCCACTGAGACTTTTCCTCCGCCACCCGGATTGAGGTAAGTAACTGCGCCACCATGAGGACCTACTAAGTAGTGGGAGTTGGGCATGCCAAATTGGGGAGAAAAGGGGAGAAAATTATATATATATAAAAGGTAACTTAAGCATTTTTGTAGTGTTTTTTTGTAACCTTTTCATGTGATTTTAATAAGGAAAATGATGGAACCTTTACTAAACAATTAGGGTAAATTTTCTTAAGGAAATGTGACTTTAGCTGAAAGGTGAGTAGTTTGCATCCCTGATAAATATAATTTTAAAAATGCATTACATAATTGTAGCAGATGAGTAATGCATTTCTAAGTCAATACAAATGGTTTCTTAAATAGGCAATATATAGTTTATTTCCATACTATTGAACATAATCTTATCATTGGCCTACAGTCCACTGGCAACTGAATTCATCAATATGTCTCATCAAGGGCTTTTCTAAGGGCACATCAATGTACACGTGTCTGACGCTTCTGGAGCGTCTCACTTTGGTTATGTCGCATCAGAAACGCAGCAATTGTAGGTCACTGTGTCAAGTTAAACGTTGTTTGAAACTTGAAACCCACGTCCTAATCTTGTGCAGATGCTAGTGTCAAGAAAGCATGCAGTTTGTTCTCTGTACAGCCCTAATTTATATACTAAATACATAATTGACTCTGCAGGAAATAGCCATTCATAAACCACTTTTTAATGGACCAAATGTGTCACGCAGAATTATATCAGTAACACATTTACATTTATGCATTTGACAGATGCTTTTATCCAAAGCGACTTACAGTGCACTTATTACAGGGACAATCCCCCAGAGCAACCTGGAGTTAAGTGCCTTGCTCAAGGACACAATGGTGGTGGCTGTAGGGATCGAACCAGCGACCTTCTGATTACCAGTTATGTGCTTTAGCCCACCACGCAGGTGGAATTCACAGACAATAAGGGGGATAGTTCACTTCAAAATGTTAATTTGGACATCATTTACTCACCCTCATATTGTTTCCAAACCCGAATGACTTTCGTTCTTCCATGGAACACAAAACAAGATGTTATGATAAGTAATGACCATTCACTTTTATCGTCAAAAGATGCAATGAAAGTAAATGGTGACTGAGACTAACATACTGCCTAAATCCCGTTTTGTGTTCCACAGAAAAAAAGAAAGTCGTCGGTTGTAACCAATCCAACAACAAAACATGACCCTCATTTCCAGACGCAACAAGGATAACAAACTTCTTTCTAGCCACAACATAAAAGCCTTTCCAAACTGTGAACCCAAGAGATTTGTCTCTTGGCAGTTTATAAAGACACGAATGCCACTTCACCGCCCTTCTTTTAGGAAACTAGGAATGAATGGCTGATATAAGCTTTTGGAGTTCCAGGGAAGAGATTCTGGGAATTCTTGCTGTTAATAAATGTCAGTAAAGCAAAATAGCTCATGCACAACTTTACTAGGTACCTTTACTTTGTATCAACATTATACTTTCAAGCATTGTATAATGAGGAAGGACCTTGTGGGAGAGGAAAAACTGAGATTTTATTGACATGTTTTATGCAAAAATAGCAGAATATCCCTTTAAAGCTGTTGGAAAGGCAGACGACACCCAAATGTGAGGCCTGCTGGATGCTTTAAAGTGAAGTGCAGATAAGCCTTTGCTCTGCATTATGCAATCCAGGTTTGAGAGCTGGCAGTCATGAATGTTTTATACTTAATGGCCAATATGCTGCAAATAATTATGGGATGTGGAGAGATGCTTTTATAGGAATGGTTCAAACAAAAATGACATTTCTGTCACCATTCACTCATCCTCATGTTGTTTCAGCTGAATTTATCTCTTGCACTGAACACAAAAGGATAAAATGTTTGTGAATGGGGAACGAAAGCCAAAATAATTTCTCGATATCCAATTAAAAGATCTAATTAATTAATTAATTTAAAAACAAACTTGAATAGCCTTTGTTGGGCAGGTTACTTCCAATATATATATATATATATATTTATTTTTTTTATCAAATGTTTCGCAATTAATCGCATACGTCATTATTTGCTGAGAAAGGCGCCCTAATAAAGATAATGCAAATAAAAAATGCAATTACCAGCAAGTAATTTCAGGTGAGAACCTTTATCGCTTAATCTCTTTCCAGACAAACGCTCGACCATCCCCTCGTCTACACATATCCCTTTAACATAGCTTTACTGTGATTAAATCGCTTTCTATCCTCATCCGTGTAAAGTTATACCCAAAAATACAACTTCATTGCCATGATGACGCAACACCGGCAAACCCTATACGTTCACTGTATAAAATGTATGGCGGCCAAGATGGCGTCTTGCTGAAAAGATGTTAACTTTACCTGCTCAAACTAAGAGGGAATACCGAGCAACTGTCGGACCGTTTCTGCCATTTTTGGTCAATATTCTTGACTTATGTTCAAAACATTATTTGTGTTTGTGTAAAAGATGGTCTTTAGAAGTTTGATGGGCAGAAAAAGGATCAACAAAGACTTACGTGCCTCGTGGAACATGGACAGGCAACTGTGTGACTCTGTCCATAAAGATATGGAAGACTCCTTGTCTGAATTTGGGGATCCTTCATTCGACTTCCAAAATAATCCTAAAGAAGGTACTGAAGCCTCTCTACTCGTTACACCAAGTAAAAGGCCTCCTGGGGGAAAAAAACTAAAGGCACCTGCCCCTCTCTGAAATATTTGAGTCAATCTCTCAACACTAAACAAGACGCTTTGTTCCAAAATAATCACAACCGTTGCTGTTTACATTTATTCATTTGGCAGACAGTTTTATCCAAAGCGACTTACAAAAGAGGAAAACATAAGCGAATCATCTTAAGGAAACAGTGGTCCAAAAATTGCCATACTACAAAGTTTCACTAGCATCAGAATAGTATACAAAACAGATTTAAGTGCAACAAGAAATTTTAGCCATTTTTTGAAGATAGAGAGTGAGTTAGCTTCACGGATGGAGTTGGGAAGGTCATTCCACCAACAGGGTATGATGAAACTGAAAGTCCGGGAAAGTGTTTTGGTGCCTCTTTGTTTTGGTATGACAAGGCGACGTTCCTTAGCCGACCGCAGGCTTCTGGTGGGAACGTAGCTCTGCATAAATGTTTTTAGGTATGCTGGAGCAGACCCAGTGACTGTTTTATATGCCAGCATCAGGGCCTTGAATTTAATACGTGCATGAACCGGCAGCCAGTGGAGCTGCCAATATCCATCGTAGTGTATGTCGGGAATGCTCAATCTCAACTTATTTTTGTTTTTACTAGTAGCAGAACTCTTTTCATTTAATGTATTATCTGACCAAAACCATTTGGGTTTAAAAATATTTAATAGGGAATTAAAAATATCTCAATTGGCTGATGACACCAATCTGCTGAAAGACATCAATCAAATTAAAATAGCTCTTAATACAGCCTCTACCTTTTCTGACATACATAATTAAAATATATATATATTTATTTGCTTCTTTATATTATAAGATATTGTTCATTTATATGTATACTTAGTGTAGACTTGAATGGACATGTTTTTTTTTTCATGTTTAAGATTATTGTTGTTCATTGACAAAAAAAAAAAAAAAAGAAGAAAAACTGTATAAAATGTATTGAAGATACAGAATAGAGTTTGTTTCACATTATAGTCATGCTAACTAAGACAAGTGACGAGTCGACAATAATATCTGTGGTAATCAACAGTATGCTACAGATGCTGTTGATCGAGCTTATCTTGTAGTAAATCTGAAATGTATTGTCTAGGTAGGCAGCTCACTAGGTTTTAGAACAGAATTTGCCCTCCACTGAGTTGTTTTTCTACTTTATTTTCTTTCTCCTGTGATGGGAGTCTCTTGAACGTGTTCCCGGGAGAGTCGGTGACATCATTGGAGTGGGCGGAGGCTGGAGGTGGGTGCCCTCCTACGGCCGGCTGTCTCCCAGTCTGGAACAGCTTGTGCCTCCTGTTTGTGGGCTCCTGATGGGCCCCACAGAGTTTACCAACACCAAAGACCACAATGCACTAAATCTATCATTTTCACACACACACAGCGTGAATCCGACATAAATAAACAATATCAGCACTGTAAAATGTTGCAACGCAAGAAGTGTTGGATAAGGTTTGAGATTGTCAGCAGTATTTATTTTTCAATTCTGTTTGGTGACGCTCAAGGCTCGGTCACATTTAACTACAAACTTCTGTAAAGAAGGTGTGGGAAGATGTTAAAGGAAAAGCTCATCTAAAAATGAAATTCTCTCATCATTTGCTCAACCTCATGCCATCCCAGATGTGTACGACTTTCTTTCTTCTGAAGAACACAAATTGAAGGTTTTGAAAGAATATTTCAGCTCTGTAGGTCCATACAATGCAAGTGAATGGTGACCAGAACTCAGAAGGTCCAAAAATTACATAAAGGCAGCATAAAAGTAATCCATATGACTCCAGTGGTTAAATCTATGTCTTCTGAAGTGATATGATTGGTATGGGTGAGAAACAGATCGATATAGAAGTAATATTTCAAAGTAAATCTACACTTTCACATTCAGCCACCTACTGGTTGGGGCAGGTCAAAGGTGGAGATGCATCACAGCAATAGGAAGATAGCTACCAGAAATGTGCTTATTAAAAAATCAGACAACACAAGACAACCGCGTTTACATGAGACTTGAAATTATTGAGTTATTCTGCGCTTTTGACGTAAACAGGAATGTGCACAACACTAGCGCACATTGTTTAAGCGGGCAAGAACGGCGGCAAATGTGTTTACATGCAACGCAAAATTGTGCTAACGGGTGGAAAAACTATGTTTGCCAATTGGTTTATGCTTAAACCATTAATGACCATACCCCATTAAAGGAAAACCGTTCAGGGCGTTAACATGTTTGGTAACATGATAATACTGAGATCATTATTGTTGTTGCGCCATATAAATACATACTGCACATTATATATGACAATTATAAGGTTTTGTCCCCTTAAATGGCTTTAATCTAATTAGCTACTTTTTGTTAGTAAATTGTAGTGAAGCTAACGACTTTTTAAAAAGGTAGCTTGACTGTGGTTGGATTACTTTCAATTATAGGTAGCTTGTAGCTTGAGAAGCAACCTCTTTAAATAACTTCCTCAACATTGATTCCCAAGCACACACACCTCATTGCAGGCAACTGAAGTGGAACGTGTGAAATTAAGACACGGTGGGTTGCACACAACATGTTGCGTGCCTATTCGTTTTATCTTTCTAATGATCTATTGATCGGTCTGTGAGGTTTGGCGGTGCTGCTCGTGACAGCTTTGCACTCTCAGGCTGTGAGAAGCGTGAAAGCCTTGTGGGACTCTAAAAGTGAGATGAAATCAATGAGAAATAGCACCTTTGTTATGCTCGTCTGGTGACTCAGAGGTTTGAACAGTCAGGCATGAACGAACGACCACACTAACATTAGCATTTTACAGACAATCAAGAGTCACCATGTGGAAAAATGAGTAGTCACTGTATCGCATCTATTTTGGCACAGTTATAAATGCATTAATATTGTTTCAGAAAACAACTAACTACTAGTTTTAGTGGATTTTGCGAACTTGCCTTTTCTATTTGTCATTTACTTCACAACCAATTCGTTTTATTAATGTGATGTAAGAAATCACACCTCTCTTTGACTGCAAACAACTAAAAAGAGCCAAGGGTGCGACCTGTACTGTTTTAGCCAATCAGAAAACAAGCCAATCAGTTTGAACTGGCCAATTGGTTGAAAGTTAGAGTCACTTACGGCACATTTAATTGTATAGTAAGGGGCTGTTCAAATGCACTGAAAACCCAAGACAGAACGCAGGTGTCTTAAGACACATATGACATGACTCGGCGTCTTAAAATCCAGAAGACAAACAGAAAATACATCAGAATGCAGCGCAACTTCAATTCATTACGAACAATGTATGTTGGCAATAACACGTGGCTGATGGCTGATATTTGGTAAGTCAAAGCTCAAGTGAGTTGAATTCAGCAGGGAGCTGAAAAAACTTCTGCATCTCAGATATAAACAATAATATTTACAGGATGAACACATTTGTTTAAACTGGAATGAAATCATGACTCGTATATCAGCTGGAAGCTTTATGTTTCTTTAACGCAGCTGCACTCTTTCTTGTCTACTGACGGGTCACATGACTGATAAGAAGTGCTTTAATAAACATCCGAGCCAAAAACATTCCAGAATACATCCGTTCTCAGAATACGAGTTCCAGAGAATCTGCCTTCCGTCAGTTCATCATTTTCCCTGTTGTACTCCATTGATTTAGCCAAAATGTTTTTACTCAGAGTCCAAAACCAGTGATGGGAACTGAACCCCTCCTTCAGCTAGCAGTGAGTACAGGCTACGAAGAGCCACGGCACTGGGCCGCTCCGTACCGGAATCCAGTGAGGTCCAGTAAGATGCATGATAATCGGACATGGCCTGAAAAACAAAAAAACATGGCAAACGTTATTAATAATGCCTTGCAAAAAGCAATAAATTCACATTTTTGTCTCTTAGACTGTGATCTGTCCTATGACAGATGGGTTTGGCTTAACTATACTCAGCTTCAGAGAAAATGAAGTGTACAAATTTGAAGCTACTGGGTTTGTTAAAAATGCATGTTGCTATCACAATGCTACTTAAGAACTACAACTACCATGAGCACGGGAGCTATGTGGTTTTGGAAATGGATGACTGTTGTAGTCCTTATTTAGCGATGGGTTAGCAACAAGCAATTTTTCAAAGACACAACGGCTTCAAAATCCACAATTGTGCCCATTCGTATACCAAAGTATACTCTTCTGACCACGAGCGAATACGAAAGCGTTTGACGCATGGCCACTACAGCTGCTTTGTGATACTCTTTTAGTACAGTCAATGACACATGTGCTGACGACGCGCACAGAAGAGGGCCGTGTCCGGCCATGCAGGCTGTGCTGATGACGAAATTTGCATTGAGTGATCCGCAACGTGGACAGCCGATGTATACCTTTACTCCGTATACCTTTACGGAAAATCCCTATAGACCATTTCAAGGACTGTTCAATGGTGACATCACTGTTCCAAGAATATTTTCCTTCTTGTCAAAACAGAGACCATTTAGCAGAGACGGGCCACTTCTATTAATATTAATGGAAGAAATTGGAACGCTACAGCAGCCAACGGTCAACGAAATTAATAATAATAATAATAATAATAAAATAGATCTTACACCAAACAAACAAACAAAACTAATTTCAAAGATACCTGTTGAAGGTGAACAGCCTGCTGTAGTTGCTCCACTCTGAGTCTTCGACTCTCCAGCTCTCGGAGTTCAGTCTCAGTGGTGTAACACAAGACAGGTGGCAGACAGGAATTACCCCATTCCCCTCTCCTCCGGACAGGACACAGAGCTCCAGGGCGACGCCTATTCCACTTCTCCCAGTCTGAGCAATACAAGTAAATTTGAGTCATTATCATTACTCAGATTTCCTAAGTGCATCCAATTTATCGCATCATATAATCCAGATCAAGATGTATAAACAGTAAAATTAACAGTTTTTACTGAAACTCCAAACATTTGGCCTAATATGGTTTCAGTGGAATTCTTAGCTATGCATTAACATTGAATACTATGTCTACGTGATAAAAATAATGCTACAAATTAATAACTCTCATCTAGATTTAATTGGAATACATCGGTCACTATCCCAAGAAGCATACACATGGGAACTCCTTTACATGAATCCCTTTGGGATCAGTCGTTTCTGTGAACTAATGGAGGACAGTTTCGAAATGACAACTGTCTGTGTGTAAGATAGTTTGAGATACTTCTGGTAAATCCAAAGGGACCAATTCAAGTAACTTACACTTATGAAACCCTAACAGCAATGGGAGGTGGATGGGAATTTTAACTTTGTACTCTGCAGAAATACCACATTTAACTTATACTTCTAGCAGACACACAAAAATGTAAGCAGTCAGATGTTAATGAAAGTTGTTTGCCAAACTAGAGAGATGTTGTGAAGCACCTTTCTTGTGATGTCCAGCACACGTGAGAAGTTCTGTTGTCATCCTCTCCAGACCTTCCAGCATCAGTGAAGACTCATATTGTCTCTTTCCCAAAGTGCCTGTGACACACAAAGTCACACAATTTCTTTTAGAGTTTCCTGATGAAACCCAAAGTGAATAAGCCTCCCGGGTTTGCCTACAAATTGACGTCACAGCTGAATACCTCTGTTGCATTGTGGCTTTGGTCTGTTCCTTGGTCCCATTCTTAATGACTGCATAGCAAAGCTCTTGACACTTCAAAGAAAACCACATCGCAATGCACTGGCAACCTCCAAGAACACCAAGGTAACAACATAGCAGTGCTCTGCCAAGATCACCATAGCAACCACATAGCAACACAATACCAATCACCAATAACTCCACAGCAACTGCATAGCAACACTAAGGCAACCACCAAGAACACCCTAGAAGTGACTGTATAGCAACGCTCTGGCAACCACCAAGAACACACTAGCAACACATACCAATGGTCTGGCAACTGACAAGAACACCATAGCAACTGCATAGCAACACAATACCAACCACCAATAACTCCAAAGCAACAGCATAGCAATTCTCTTACAAATACCAACAACTCCACAGCAACTGCATAGCAACACTTTGGGAACCACCAAGAAGACCTTAAAAGTGACCATATAGCAACATTCTTGCAACCACAAAGAACACCTTCGCAACTGCCAAGAAACCCCTAGTGATTGCCTAGCAACACTCTGGCAACCACCAAGAACACCCTAGCAAACACACAAGTGACACTTTGGCAACCACCAAGAACACCCTAGCAACTGCATAGCAATGCACTGACAACCACCAAGAACACCCTAGACGTGTATGTATAGCAACGTTCTAGCAACCACCAAGAACACCCTAGCAACTGCCAAGAACAAGTTACATCCACCAAAATATCCTAGCAACCGCCTATCAATGCTCTGGCAACCACCTAGAACACCCTAAAAACCGCATAGCAACACTCTGGCAACCAACAAGAATACTCTAGTAAAAACAATGACGCTCTTGAAACTGCCAAGAATACCCTTGCAACTACATAGCAATGCTCTGGCAACCACCAAGGACACCCTAGTGATGCTTAGCAACCGTATAGCAACATTCTTACTCTCACCAAGAAAACCCAAGCAACCTCATAGTGACACACTGGCAACCACCAAGGACACCCTAGTGATGCTTAGCAACCTTATACCAACCACCAACAACTCCATAGCAATGCTCGATCAACCAACAAGAACACCCTAGCAACTGCATTCCAACACTCTTGACAACCACCAAGAACACCCTAGCAACACTCAAGCAACCACCAAGAACACCCGCATAGCAGCGCTCAGACAACCACCAAGAACACCCTAGCAACACTCAAGCAACCACCAAGAACACCCTTGCAACAGCATAGCAGCGCTCAGACATCCACCAAGAACACCCTAGCAACACTCAAGCAACCACCAAGAACACCCTTGCAACCGCATAGCAGCGCTCAGACAACCACCAATAACACCCTAGCAACCGCATAGCAACACCCTGGAAACCACGCTCAAAATACTAGTATTCTGCTGCAACTTGTCATCAACACAGTTTTTCAGAAAATTTTATTTCATCTAGTTAATTTATAAAATTAAAATGAGACAGAATTAATTACATTTATATTTCCCCTTGTGAATGAAGAACATCTTTCTCTGGGTTCTTTCCCACTAGCACTTTTGGTGCACACCCGAGTTCGAATGATGTCAAAGTTCAGTTCGTTTGGGTGGTGTGAACGCTGTTTTCCGAACTCGGGTGCGCACCCGTGAACCGCAACCAAGTCTGTTTGAAAAGGTGGTCCCCTGAGCTTCTCTATGAAATCCCCTTCATAGAGAAGCTCACATTCTTCACATCTCATGCAACATATCCACCTTCTCGCGGCAGACAAACGCTAATATTCTTCACCTCATTGCACATTCAATGCATCCGTGCCAGACAAACATACGTTTTGGTGGTACATTTAAAGAGATGAATACTTTAATAACACAGTGAAGCTGATGTCTTCTTGACTTGTTGCCTAGTTACAGTGGAAAACAGCTGCTGCTTGTCCTGAGTTTGATGACGTAATCGGACCGTGGATGTGATGTGAACAGAGACTAGTGGGGGCAGGTGGAGGAGGGAGGAAACGAACTCTGGTTCGGTCCAAGCAATCAAACCAAGTGTGAAAGCACCCTCAATCTCCATATGCTCCAAATGAGCTGTCCATCTGTAATAATGGTCGGTGACTCAGATTAATAAATGCTAGATGACAGTGTTTTTGACTCCTTATTGTCCTGTTGCTCATTTCGCAGCCCCTCTCTTCCTCCCACACACTTCTGTGTTCCTGCAGCCCTCATCTCTGTACCACGGCTGCACATACTCTACCTGGCTCGGAGTCCGCCAGGCAGCTCTGGTTAGTCTCCTGGGTCTGTAGCTCTGTGTGTAAGCAGCGTGTCAGGTCCAGACATCGCTGTGTGAGCGCGTCCAGGTCTGTTGTGATATCTGCTTGAAATCCAGAAGGCCAGTCTGAGGGGAACTGACACAGCAGCAGGTCAAGGAGAAACAAGCTCTCTCTGGAGGACATGTCTGGGTGATATTGCTTCATATAAAACAGGACATTAAAAGGAATATTCCTGGTTATTCATGACATCAATGTCAGTATTTACGACATGCAGTTCGTACAGAAAATACAAAAATGTATTTATTTACTGTAATGGACTTACAATGGAAGCATTGCACTCCAACATGTAGTAGCACATAACCAAAAGTTCGTTCCACTAGAAATAGAAGCCGTCCCACAGCTAAATGGTTCATTTAAGCAATTTTAATGACTGAATTTCTTAAGATTTCATGCAAGTGTGTTAACAAAAAATGTATGCTTCACATTTCTGCTATAAACCCTGTTATGCATTTGCTGTAAATGCATTTTCAATGTATTTTTACAAACTGAGGGACGAGTAACTATTATTGCCACTCAGCTTTTTAGGTGAACTATTCCTTTAATGAAGGATACAGTTGTGCGCAGTCTTTCAGTAAAGCGAGTTCTCTCTGGCACTGGTTTGGACTGTTGGGTTATCACTTTGCTCCACAATCTGGTGGTGAAAGCACACATCCATTATACACCCCAAAACCCACTTTTATGCAAGCTTATTACACTGCTTATTAAATGGCTACTAAGAAATAAAGAAATACATGAACATAAAATATTGATTTGCATTGAAATTATGTAATTATGTGAAAAGAAATAAATCGTTGAACAGCTGGAATCCATCTCTGGTTTGCGTCGGATTTCTGCGCCGGTATTTATTTTGTAATTAATGACGGTCCGACTGCTCATTATCCATCTCAATACAAGTCTACTTGCCAAATAAATAAATAAACATCATTGATTTGAGTTCAAATATTTTTTTTGCTTACTTGGAAGAATCTCACATTAACTGAAGACGGAACGATAGATCGCAAAACCAGGATGAGTGGTCTGATACATGGATGTGCGGTTGTTACTGAACAATATCAGACCACTAGATGGCGCCATTGAACATTCAAAATAGAGTAATCCAGAGAGCCGTGTAATAAGTCAAAATAATATTTGTGATTTAAAGGAATATTCCGTGTTCAATACAAGTTAAGCTCAATCGACAGCATTTGTGGCAAAATAACAATAATAATAAATATTTCGATTTCGTGAGTCGCTCACAATGGAAGTGAATGGGGGCCAATCAGTAAACATTAAAATACTCACGGTTTCAAAAGTATAGCCACAAGACGGAAACAATATGCATGTTAACATGGTTTTCGTGTGATTAAAATGACTTACCTTTTCTGTGTAAATTTACATCCAATTTTACAACTTTGTTGCCATGGCGATGCCTTAAACCATATAACGACTGTAAAAACGACTAATTGAACAACTTTACAGTTCTAATAATTCACAAGTTTAAACAGAAGAATCAATGTTAATACTTTTATAAAATTATAAGCTTCACATTTCTACCTTTTAAACCCTCTAAAATTTGGCCCCCATTCACTTTCCATTAAAAGTGCCTCCCTGTAACCTTCAACCAGGGACGAGTTGAAATTATTTTTTTGTAGTAATCAATATTATGCCACTAATGCTGCCAATTGTATTGTATTGCTTAACTTGTATTGAACCCGGAAATATTTCTTTATTATATTTATTTGTATGTTTTCATTTTATTTAAAGCACAATATTAGACTGACCTGTTCTGTTTTGCCCTCTGTGCTCGCCAAACTGGTAACAAAGGAGACAGTATCCTACGGCAACAAAAATTTATTGCAAATTTGAATATTAATATTTGATATATATATGCATGACAAAAATGTCACCATATACATACCATTGTTCATTAGACGACAGAGTTCCTGTTGTGGATTTAATGTCTTTACCGGGTTGTTGGCAGGAGATCGATGTGGAATAATCTTTGGATAACTCTGTTGCATTTGTGGCTTTGACACTGATCTTCTGCTGGGATCCTGTGGAAGATATCTTCACCGGAGCACTCTTTGGTACCGACTTGCCTTTAACAACCGGATGAGCAGGCGGACCTTTCCGGACCAAAACAGGCCGAGTCCACAAGGCCCCACGGGTCACGTCACGTCCGTCTGCTCGTCTCTGTTGATTGGGATTCCTGCACATCTCAGAGGACGAGACAGTTTTCACCGGTTTTCTTTTATCCTCATGTTTAACATCATTACTGAGTGCTTTATTTCTGCTCTTATTAGGAAGAGTTACGTTACTGTCAGAGGGCATTTCTTTGTGAGCTTCAGATGTGCTGCGGATTCTCAGTGCCTTCTTTAAAACCTGCTCCAGTAGCTCAAATTCTTGTTTTTCTTCAGGTAGAATCTCTGATTTGGAAAAAAAGAGAGAGTGTATGCATGTTTCTTCAGCTTCAGGGCACTTTCAGCAATTAAATAATATTTTCACACTTTTTGTATAATTTGACAAAATTGTAGCTTGATTGGAAATGACCAATAAAATATTCTTCTCCCAAGTGATGTCATCAAACATCACTAGCCTCATATTTCATCTCAAGCATGCTCTTCACCGACACTTCTGTCCGCCTGGTTAACAAGTACACTAACTTTCTAAATAACGTAATTATGGGCAAATTTCTTTGGTGTGGTGGAAATGATGCCACCTAAAGGACGTTGTAATTTTTGAAAAATTGATAGAAATTATTTTCACACAATAAATATTGAAATGGTTTGTGTTTACGTCAGTCTTTGCTTAGATTGTCATTGTTTTAAATATCTCATAATTAGTATTTTTATAATGGGTTTTCAAAATTCATGAAAATTACATAATTATCATGGCCTGGTTAAAAGGTTAAATATGTTAGTTTTAATAAAAAATAATCAATCACTGGGACATGAAGTTGCTCGAAGCTGAAAAAACACCCATATATGCATTATAAACATGACATATACACTATCGGTAAAAGTTAAGGATGCACCAATATAACGGGTACCGATATTTATTGGCCAATAATTGACCAAATTAAAACCATCGGCATATCGGATATGAGCATGAAAACACAGATATGAAAAAGAAATGTTTTTTTTAATAATTAATTGGTAACACACTTTGTTAAAACTCTTTTATTTATTTATTTTTCTTTCTCAAGTTAATGTGGAAAAACCACCATAAACGGACATCACAGCTGTGAAAGTGACACTTTTAGGCTGCATGATGAGGGAAACCATCCAAACATCTTTGAAACCAGCAGACTTTGACTCTGTATAATATCCATTCATGCTGAATAATTGATTGAAATCACAATATTGCCTTGCACGATTACTAAACCTTAAAAGGCTATATTTAAATTTAAGATCTAGTTTGCATTCAGCAGTTCAGTCAGTGCTGTGTGAGCAAGCGGCGCCCTCTAGCGGTCTGGCCTTCTTTATGCATATACCAATATAAAACAGAATTTAAAAGGGGGTTTTGTTTATTTGGTTAAATGTTTTTATTTTTCCATTATGTGGTTGACATTTCTGTGAAATTGCCCAATATATGCATAGTATGAATTTGTAATTGTTTTATCATATACAGTAGATAAAATTGTTTTTTTCATCATGTTATCGCATTTAGTTATTTTTAAATATGTTTATATTGTATTTATATTTAATTGTTGGCTCTCTTTAAAATGTTGGCCTGTCATATGTTAAACAGATCCAATCCATGTTCAAGAGAAATTACATATTGCTAGAACAGTAAAAAACATTTTAAAAGCATAATTCTTAAGTAAAACAGTGATCTAACGATAAAATAAGGTGAGTGGCAAAGTATCGGCCTATTGGTTTCTTTGTTGAAATCGGTATCAGCCACAATTTTTCATATTGTTGCAACACTAGTAAAACATTTTCGACACACCTATTCCTTCTTTATTAATATTAACTTCCACATAATGGAATAATAGCAAATCCATCAAAATGAAATAGCAAAAATAGAAATATTTAATATATAATTTATATATTTTTTTATATAATAATAATAATATGCTCCTACTTAAGCGGCGTTCACACTGCAAGGGACACGCAGCGACAAAACAACCTCATCTCATTCATTTTCAATGAGAGCTGGCGACTTCCGGCAACACGAGCAATGGCGAACTGATGTAGGCGTGTCCAGCAAAGTGACAAAGTTGATAAATGTTTAACATTATGCAAATGAAGAGCAACTTTCGGGAGCGACAGCCAATATGAGAGAAGATGGTACAGCTCACGTGATCCTAATATTTTTATAATAATATTAATTGTAAAGAAACAGTGTTGTTTAGACTCTCCATACACACCACTAGCGACCAAACCGCAGCCACTGGCGACATGCAGCGACAAAGTAGCTGGCAGTGTGAACGCAGCTTTATCCTTTACTTATTTATAAGTAAATAAGCTAGTTAAAATACTAGTTTTGAAAATAAATTAATATTTAGGCACAGTTTGTGTCTGTATAAAATTTGTGTTTTTTAAATATACGTTCAATCATATAGCATGAAGCTTCAATCCAAAGCCACAACACAAATGACACTAAATGATGTAAGATTTTCCTCTTACCATCTTTCTCTCTTCTGTCTGCTGTGGTCTCCAACTCACTGTTGTCTGTCTCTCGTGTTCTCCTGCAAAAATAAAGGATTAATAAAGAACATTTTTAAGCCACTACTTCTGGTAAAGTACACTGTAATCACACACACCCAAATAACATTTGCACTGTCTTACATCGAGTGTAAAATCTCCTTGCACTGTCTGATGGTGTCTGTAAGCCTCGATTCTTCTGCTTTGCACATCTTGACAGCGTCATCAACAGCATGAAGCAAAGACATGCTCAATATCTGATGGACAGATACACAACAACAGTCATTCAAAAATAATAATATATGTGACAAATAACATGGGCATGATGTTTAATTTGAAACATCAAGATTTTAAAGGTTTAAATCTTGACTAATTCCCGCCATTTTTCATCTGTTATTTATTCATTTTTATTTATTTTTTGGCTGTTTGTCAGAAAACCATACCTTTAAAAAGCCCATCGGTGTGATAAATTATTAAAAATAAACTAAATAAAAAATATTTATTGTAATGTCATAAAAATTATTTATTTTAATAATTAATAAATTTATACAGGAATTAGAAAAAAAAGATTTATTTAACGTAGTTTTTGTTGTATCATATCATGTCAACCGTCATGTCATCTACCCAGATGCAGGAATTTATCATAAGTTATGACACCAATTACTATGCATGCAAACATGGACTGAAAAGAAAACGTTAAATAACACATTTAGAATATTGCCTTATATTGTCATACATGCGACATTATGATCTAATATTATACATTATTCATAGAAAGGCACAAGAAGTGACTTGAAACACACCCGGAAACACACGTTTGCATGCAAGAAGAGCCTTCTCTTCCAGTATTCGTCGATTACTCCTTCAGCTGCTTCAGGGATTTAAATGAGTCGCCTTTGGCTCGCATTATTCAAAGAAGACCAAATAAAAACATGAACAGTGTGAAAAGGTCTGCGTCAAACTCCAGCGCTGTTCACAGTGTGCAACTCCTCTGTTCTCGCGAGATCAAGTGACGCGAGAACAAGTATCGCGAGAATGAAATGTCACGGAGTTGCTATGGAAACGAGTACGCGAGATCAAGTATCGTGGGAATTAACTGTCACGGCGTTGCTATGGAAACGAGTACGCTAAACCCACCACATGTTCAGTGTTGAGCAGAAACTCGTATAATTCTTCCACATGGAGGCACATAAAGAGTCGGATAGAGCTGCGCCAGTGCAGATCACTGTGCTGAGAGGAAATAATTTGGTAAGGTTGAAATAATGAGCCAAGTGTTTGTCAAACTAGTCACAAAAATTATTCTAGCGAGACATTTACTCACATTCTGGAAGCTTCTTACATGTTTGATATAGATGACGAATCTGTTCATTACGATTTAACAGTAATTAAAAAGTTAAAACTGATTACTAATTGTGGTATTATGGTGGAAACTAATCCTTGTGCGACCTTCGGGACATTTTTGTTTTTTCGGTCATTTTGGCTGCGTTAATACCAACTGCATACATTTGTCCAGAGGTGTGTATTTTTGGTGGGAATTTTGATATTTCAACCTCAGTTCCTGTAAAACATCTAATACACTGTGTACACAAAATAGTTACACTCGGGACCTTCAGGACAAAAATGTCCCAATTAAAACCTATTATAAATGCAATATTTGATCCCAGTGCCTTTATGTCCCAAAGCTTAAAGGCGCGCGTGCGTGAGTGTGTGTGTGTGTGTAAAAAACATCAGTGGCTTTATGTAAACAAACTGGCATTTAAAGGACTAAAATCCTGAAAATGAATTAATATTTGGTAGTTATGATCAGGCCTGATGTTGGTTAAAAAAATTAACTAATTGAAAGTGGAAAATAATATTAATATATAATATTATTATGGCAGTTTTTTGACGCTGACATTTTTGTCCTCAAAGCACCTCTGAGTAACTTTTTTTAATGACGCAAAAATCTGACAACAACTGTGCCATAAATTGTGCTTCTTTAGTTCAGATCACACTTATAAAGCGCTATTTTTCAGGCTTATTTAGCTAATGCCCATGCGCGTTCTTGAGTAGACTGACAGGCGATGTCTGTATCTAAAATGTGATTGGCTCTTTTACCTGTAAGGCGGGAATTCCTTTTCTACATCCGCCATATTGGCCGTTTCAATTTGTCCCATTAAGTTTAATACCAGTGGTCCGTCTTGGGCTAAATAGGCTTTGGCTCGAACACAATGTCCAATAATAATAATAATAATCTGTAGTTTGCATTAACACATTTTTAAGTGTACAAGTATTTACAATTTTATGATTATTTCAGAGAGGCAGTAGAGCTGAATCCTGTCTCAGTTTTATTCGGGTGGAGTTTAACGGATGTGTACTCGGAGACTCACCAAAATTGGATGTTTCTGTGGACAAAGAAGTAGTTTACAACTTCACCTGTAGTTTTGAATGCTCAGAGGCAGCCCATACACTGGATGACCTAGCACATAAACCAGTCATATGTAAGTATTGAACATTCACACAATTTTTTTTTGGTTTTCATTGGTGTATTTTGTGTAGAACTTGTTAACTAAAGCTCTCCAGGAGAAAAGAAAATTACAAATTGGATATAACCACCATAAATGTCAAATTCCACGCTCCTATGTGGCACAATAGTTAAAGAAGTCCGTTTAATGTAGAAAAGCAACTGAATAGCACAGGTAGTTGCTGGTCCTGCCCGATCTGTTCCAAGTGGGATTCGAACCAGCGCCAGCCGGCATGGAATGTAGGCATGGTAACGACGTGGGTGAAGGCACAGCCCCTAGCGTCAGTCGCTAGTGTGCCTCTTGAGGTGAGGGGAGTGAGGTTTACACCTAATGCACAGCTATTACGTACAAGCTGGTTCCAGTTAAACTCACCCCTCTACACCTCACTCGCATCCGGGTCACGGCACCACTGTAAGCGGTCCTGCTTGACCCGCTCCGAGCGGGATTCAAACTGGCGTCAGCCTCTAACGAGGAGGCTAAAGGCTACAGCCTCTAACGTCAATCACTAGTGCACCTCTTGAAGCCAGGAGAGTGAGGTTTATACATACCACACAGCTGGCTCCCGTTACAGATGCAATTTTTTTTGGTGTGAACCGCCCTTTAGAGCGTCTTTCACAATGGTCAAAGGCATCTTTCTGTTGTATATTTACATAGAAAAGCAACTGAAAAAGTGCAGTTGGACACAGAATGTGTTCATGTGAGTGGCCTTTACAACAATCGAGCGTCTTTTACATGTCATGAGTGAAAAGGAACTGAAAAAGTGCATTGTTTATTCAGTTAATTTGTTACAAACACAGTCGTTCACGAGACCAAAACAATGGATGTGAACAAGATTCGTTGAGCGATTCGTTCAGTTTGTTAATTTATTTGTAATTTCTGAGCTAAATTGGTCATTTTTAAAGGTACAGTAAATATGTTTGTGTGTGTATACCTATAGTAACAGTGCTCGAGATCTTGCCAAAAGAGAAAAAACAAAAAGAGGAGAAAACTGCTGTTGTAGGTCAAGCTACTCTGGATCTACTGCCTCTACTGCATGGTAAAACCATTTAATTCAATTCAATTCAATTAAAAAAGTACTTTAGACATTTTATGCGACTGTTCATGGGCTGGTGACATATCTTGGAGAGTTCAGACAGTGGTGTGTTTATTTCTAGGTCAAATCGACTTTTCGTCCAGTGTGCAGCTTCATGTGGTGCCCGGGTCACCATCTGATATTGCCCTACAAGAGGATGGCTCACTTTTAGCAGTAATGTTCATAACTACATTTTTACATTTCCTTAAGAATATGTAAGTGGTGCTTGCTCGTACAAAACTTGCCATCGCAGTGCTAGGGTGTTGTGGGTGGTTGCCAGGGCGTTTTGCAGTTGCCAAGGTGTTCTTAGACGCTTTTCAGCGTGCTGATATGTGGTTGTAAGGGTTTCTTGGTTGTTGCTGGGTGGATGCATTTTTTGTAAAAATCTATTAGCCTAATTCTGTTAAAACATTTCTGTTTACAGTCCACACTGGATGTCTCAGTCAGTATTCCGGGGCCTTTGCTCTCCGATGCCCAGCTCTCTGACTCTAATGTACTGATGGTCACCGTGGAAACAGCATATTCCGTCCCTGAGGTCTGGAATCCTGTATCCACTCCTCCATGCAGCTATGTGGCTGCCCTGCAGATGCCACTCACAGCTGAGGTAAGAAAACTGTGATGTTATCATTAGTGTTCATGTGGCATTTCAAGTGATTCAGCAGTATCTGATTCATCTAATCACAACATAAGTAAGGGATAATGTACAGTCAGATGGTGATTAGTGCAAAATAAACACTGATTATTTTATTATACACTCAATTATACATTTTAGTGGTCATTTTATCAAAATATTTTACCACAGAATGCTGCCATTGACCAATCGCAATCAAGTATTACAGAGAGCTGTACAATAGAGGACAATAGAGCACAAGTTTTTTACTTACTTCGCTTTGATCAAGGGCGTTAATTTTCAACGATAACTTTTAAACCATTAAAGACAGAGCTACTATGAGTTCAGAGGTTGTTTATTGATGGAATATCCTTCTGTCGAAGCCATCAGTCTGTGCTTTTCCATCTTCTGTGGCGTTTAATTGCAGAATTCCTAGTGAACTACACTACCCATAATGCTAAACAGAGATCCACCAATCAGAGGATCGAGGCAAAAACAAACACACCATCTACAGTGACTGCACACTCCCATAATGCACTGTGAATGATGCAGTCATTGTATATATCTTACTATTTTGCAATAAACTAAAAAATTATTGTTTCTATATATCAACAACTATAAATCAATAGTTTTATATTTTTCCACAGTTTTTAATACGATTAAAACATTCACTATGCTTCATGGGATTGTAGTTCATTCCCTCATGAAAGACTTTAAGCTGACAGTCTTGTATCTTTGTCTATTTATCTGATTTACAAATACTTTTTTTTTTGGTTCAAATCAAAGTTTGTAATGTTGTGATTTACTTTGGTGCTGGTTGGTTTAGTTCATGGCTTAGAAAGCCAAAACTTTTATGAAGAAATGTATGAAATCCACATGGAAAGAATACTCAGCGTCTGACAAAGTGGACGGGCTCTGTTGTGCTCTAGACATCAATGCATATAACAAGGAAAAATCCAATGATATTATGTTTAAAATAATAAAAAAATTATAATGTATTTCATTTAACTTTTTTGACAGAAAGAGGAAGTGTTGTTGTTCTCTAATGGCACCTTGGAAATGGGTGGCGAGAGGGAGCCAGTGCCAAGACCTGTCAAATGGTCTTTGGGGCCCCTTATTGCCACAAGGGCCGAGGTCATGCAGGGTTACTCCATTGACGAAGAACCCGATGACCTGGAGCATGGAGGCCTTACCACCATCGAGGTGATCTGGACCATTAATAGCCACTGTAGTGATTGACTTCAAAGGATTGCTCTGAAAAACACAGTGAACTCTTGATATTGTGTTTGTGTGTGTGTGTGTGTGTGTGTGTGTGTGTGTGTGTGTGTGTGCTGTAGGACACAGATTTCAGAATAGATGCAGAGTGTTCCAGTAAAAGGGTGAGCTGGGATACAGCACGTCGTTGCTTCATTGATGCAGGAGGTGTGGCGTGGTGAGTAAACTCTTCCTTTGCTGCACTTTACCTTATTTATGCTGTCATTATTTCACTCACTACATTTTCTCTGTCTCTCAGTCTGTCCCGGAGAATTGCAGAATGCAGACTGTGGCCCATCGAGATCATGAGAGCTCCTCAAACAGTACCAACCAAAGCTGGGAAGACAAGCAAAGACAAGCTGGTGAGAATCGATCTTAAATTTGAACACATACTATGCCGTATTAAAATGGCACTCAAAGCCTTTGATTTCTGCTGGGTGAATCTTAAGAATGCATGTCATATTATTAAATGTGTTTCTTCAACTTTGGGCACTTTCATGTCCCAGGGGTTAATTTTTATTTTAACAAACAGATTTATTAAACTAATAAAATCCATTATATACAGTAAATGCAAATTATTACATGTTTAAAACTATGAAAATCTAAACAAAGTGTGAAATAAACAAACCATTTTGAGATCTATCTATTGTGTGAAAATTATTTTTTAATAATTTTTTTGTCTAGCATCATTTCCACCACAAAAAACTATTTTGCCCCAAATAAATGTTTTTCAAAAATGATTGTACTTGTAACTAAGTGGACAAATGTGACTGTGAAGGGCATGCTTTCGATGAACTTTAAACCCAAATGTTGTCCTTTCTGGAAAAATCAAGTTGTCTTAATTTAATTAAGTTATAGGCTCATAAATCAAATTAACATAAATTTTTGCTTTATTGTTTTTAAGAAAATTCATTTTTGTGATAATTGATATTATGCCACAAATGCTGTTGATTGAGCTTAACTTCTAACAATTCAACTAAAGTGGGGGGCTGGGTAGTTCATCGAGTATTGACACTGACTACCACTCCTGGAGTCACGAGTTCGAATCAAGAGCATGCTGAGTGACTCCTGCCAGGTCTCCTAAGCAACCAAATTGGCCCAGTTGCTAGGGAGGGTAGAGTCACATGGGGTAACCTCCTCGTGGTCGCGATTAGTGGTTCTTGCTCTCAGTGGGGCGTGTGGTGAGTTGTGCGTGGATTACGGAGAGTAGCATGAGCATCCACAAGCTGTGAGTCTCCGTGGTGTCATGCACAATGAGCCACGTGATAAGATACGTCTTCCGCCATCCGGATTGAGGTGAGTAACCACGCCACCACGAGGACCTACTAAGTAGAGGGAATTGGGCATCCCAAATTGGGAGAAAAGGGGATACAAATTTTTTATACTTAAAAAGACTTTAAGTACTATGGTCTTCTAGAAATTAAAGTGCCCAAAGTTGAAGAGACACTCATTTGCATAACAAATTAAGGATATATGTAGAACTATTAAGATTTCTTTCTATTGTGACATTATTTTCATGACAATTAAACACACTTTCCACTTTTCTCATTACGGTAATGTGTCCAGACTATTCTCTGTGATTTTTCATTATATTTTCATATTTTATATTGTCACAACTGTATAAAATAACTGTAAAATACTGTAATTAAAAAAAACTTTTTTATTACTATTATATTAAAAGCAGTATAACTTAATCTTAATGTACAACCATATTACAAATTAAATGTTATAAATGATTTTTTTCTCTCTTATCTCTTTGTTTTGATTTGTGGTGTAATATGACGTGTTTTGTGAGATTCAATCAGCAAAGAGTCAGAAATGATCATGTAAGGCAACACACCGTTTCTGATCTTTGAACAGACATTATATTTTCACATCAGCTCGATTAGCTGTGTAAATTACAGCAACTGACAGGGTCCCTAAAAGAGCTATGAGAATATGTTATTGTACTCTATTGTTAATGGCCATACCCTGTGAAAAACTTCGCACTGTGTTCTGCTTTAAACAGTGAGAGGACCGTAATTAATGGCACTGAATCCGTATTTTTATTGTTGTGCTTAAATTGATGAAAACATGAAAGAATCTTGTTATTGTGGGCTATTATGTGTGCTGCAGGGGGAGGATGAGATCCAGATTTCTTTCCATGGAGTGGTATATGTGGATCTGGTGCCATTGTTGTACCCTGGAGTACGACGTATACACGGGGCGTACAGAATCTACCCATTTTATGAGTCTGATCTACTGACTAAAGTGAGTATAGAGAGAGAGAGTTTTTCACTTGTGCATGGAATGAATGACACATCAGATCTAGATCAGATTGCAGAAATGATGATGTAGAGTCACCTACTGTATGACTTGCAATATGGCGTAGTCGAATGGACTACTTTCATGGTCTTTGTATGGTGATGTGCCAGTATAAATCCATAACCACTATTGTATCGGTCAGCGGAAGCAAGCAAAAAGTTACTTATCTGAAAATATTTGAGAGTGTGCTTGTGCTTTCCAGACTCAAAGGACACACAGCATTCTGAAAGAGTCCAGCCGAGCACCAGCAGCTCCGGGTCGAACTCATACCACGTCCTCTGTCAACTCCATAAAGGTGCTTAAGAATATAATATCTGAGACCCAAAGAGGAAACAAAGACACTTCCAGAATGGTACTGACTGACTGCTGTTATCTCTCTCCAAACCTGAAGAAAAGAAAAATCACAAATGAGATAGCTTTAATGGAATATTCCGGTTTCAATGCAAGCTGAGCTCAATCGACAGCATTTGTGGCACAATGCTGATTACTATAAAAATCATTTAGATTCATCCTTCATTTATAAAACAAAATCACAGACATATTGATGTATGACATATTGATATGATATCAGTTTTGGTAGACAAGATCTGCTTTGCTGTGTGTAAAGCATGTAGGACATGCTGCTGCACAATTAGAAGTAAATACAATCCCCATGTAGCAGATTTAGACATGTGGTCCTGGGGAGGGGGAGGGTTGCAGAGAAAACCCTCGCAGTCCGCAGCAGTTAAACTGGCAATATTAAATATTAAATGGCAAAGAGAGAGTACATTAGTTGGTTGGCTACCAAGTTACACGTCAAAGGACCTTTCAGGTTACACCATGCAAGCTGATTGGCTAACAAATAACATGTAAAAAAAAACGATCTGAGTTTCATGCCTGAACTTTTCGCCTTACTCATAACAAATTGTAGAAGAATCATCTCACACCAACATCTCACGTCGGTGACCAGCATCCAAAACACAACATATGGTGGTCTTTTCATCAGAGATAGCTGCCTTAGAATGTCATACAGACCAATTGTTTGTTTCTGTCCAAATGAGAGACGATAGAGTTTATTGGATAAGTTGATTTGGATAAGATCATTTGGAGCAGATGCACCATTGGGGTCTCGTGTTTGATACCCCCCCCCAATTAAATCAGAATCTGTGGTTGAGACACGCTTCCCAAAGCAATTAGCTGTAATAGCAGCAGATTGGCTGCCTCGGCGCAGCGGGGTGAATCATCTCCTTTGCTCATCTGCTCCTCTCGTGAGCCCTGTGACTCAGCAGCAGACGGAGAGAGGTGAGGAACACACAAGCGCTCCACCAACTGACCATCTGTCTCTACAGCTGCCCGCTAGACAAATACCGCAGTAGTTGTGTTTCCTTTTTTCTTCCTAATTTGGAATGCCCAATTCCCAATGTGCACTAAGTCCTCGTGGTGGCGTAGTGACTCGCCTCAACCCGAGTGGTGGTGGACAAATCTCAGTTGCCTCCACGTATGAGAACATCAATCCGCACATCTTATCATGTGGCTTGTTGAGCGCTTTACCACGGAGACATAGCGCATGTGGAGGCTTCGCTACTACAAGTTTTCAGATACATTGAAGCATGTCCTTCATTTTCATTTCAATAGATAACTATCAGCATCAAAAAGCATTTGACATACATACAGTACACCATTATGTGAATAAAGGAATTTAAAACATAGTGGTGCACAGCAACATTTAACCAAATATTTAGCAACATATGAAGACGTGAAAATGCAGAGGGTATTCCGCGTGAAACTCAAATGAAACGTTCCTTAATGCGGTTCATCTACATAAATCATCAAACAAATGATGAATCGGGCCTCCTGATGCTTCAGATGAGATAGACAGTTCAGAAGAGCTTCACATGTATACATTTTCCAAACAAACGTATTCAATAAAATGAATCTAATGATTCGTATGCATAACATTGCTGTGTTTGTTTGACTCACTGTCGCTCTTTTTCTATAGCCGGTTAAACCTGCTCAGACCGACAGTCAGGCTGATCTGGAGGTACAGGTGAACGCAGAAGGACAGGTCAGTTTATCTGTCAGTAAATGAAATGAATTATATGGAATTACACTTGATACGGTGTGATTCTATCACTCCCAAGTTAATGAAGAACTTGTGTTATATTCTCAGATGTACCTGGATTCAAAATCATACTTTGTTGTTGAAATCTCTTTGGAAAAACCGCTGGTTCCAAAAAGACCACCGGAGGAGCTGGCCAAACGGTAAATGCAAATTTCATGAACATTTCCATTCAAATGAAAAGCATTGTTGTGTCCTCAAATGGGTTTTACGTTTAACCACCAGTGACATTATACTTTGGGAATAAATTATATTTTGAATCTAATTTCAAAAGCTGACTGTATATAGCTTGATCTGAATTCATTCTGTCCAATCCAGTGTGATGGAGTTAGTTCCTCCCAGACCTGCTCTACCTCGACACCCTGCAGGAGCAGAGAGAGTAAGACACAATATTTTGTCTTCTTCTTACCCTCATAGTCAATCCTTTATCTGTAATGGCTTCATGTGGCCAGAAACTAGACAGGTGTACAGGCAATTCAACAGTTTACACTGTAATAAAAACTAAATAACACAAAGGAATAGTTCACCCAAAATGGAAAATGAATCACCCTCATGTTGTTCCAAACTTATATGACTTTCTATATTCTGGAGAACAGAAAATGAGATGTAAAAATTCTCTAAAAATGACCATACAAAGAATCATAAAAGTATAATTAAAGTAGGTGTAAAATTCCAGTCTAGAAAATGATGGCAAAATGTTCATTTTTTGGGTGATTAGTATTATTTAATTTTTTCCATGGAATGAAAGAAAAACTAGATGTGTTGAAGAATGTTCATGCTGCTCTGTTCCATACAATGAAAGTGATTGGGTACTGATGCTGCCAAGCTCCAAAAAGGACACTAAAAAAGCACCATTAAAGTACCATAAAATAGTCAAGTTGACTTGTGTGGGGAACAGACCACATTTATGAGGTTGAGTTAATGACAGAGTTTTAATTTTTGCATGAACTATTCCTTTAACAAATGATAGGTATTAGTTTGGCTTGACGAAGCCATTATATTGTGTTATTCTACAAATGTAATTTTTTTCAAATCCCTAAACCAAGACCAAAATTTGCATAGACTTTTTATGGACATAATGTTCAAACAGGCCAATGAAATTCTCGTTAATTCAAACTTAAACTGTCAAATATTCAAATGTAAACAAACCCATAAAAGGCCTTTGATCTATTTCAAATATTTTGTATTGACTGAATGTTCAAAGAGGCCAATGGAATGCTCGTTATCTCAAACTCCCACTGTCAAAAATTCAAATGTAAACAAACCACTGATCTATATATATATATAACTGGATTGCTCATCGAATTCTAAACTGCCAGCAGTAGGTGAAGCTACCGGAAGTGCTCTGGCGGCCATCTTACTATTCCCTACCGACAGAGGGCATCATCGCGGCATGTGCAGCGTTTAACCGCGAAACAACACTCACTCAAGGATGCGGCTAAAGTGCCCACAGGTTGTAATTTATGACTATGTACATATTAAGCACACATTAGTCATTATCCCCATGTAGAGTTGGCATAACGATCATAATCTTTAATAATCAACAGTAAAAATACAACACCAAAGTGTATTAATACCCCTTTTTAAAGCAAAGTTATCCATCTGCAGATTGTTACAGGATGCAATGTTTCTCTGCCTTCATAGTTTAAATCTGTTGATGCTCATTGTTCATAATGTTGACAAATTATACATCTGCATAATTTGCCAACATTATTAACCATTTTTGACAAGATTATATAGTAAATGTGAACTAATTTGGGGGGGGCATGCACATCAACACATTTTATTGTTAATAAAAACGACTAGCTTTGTGTTGATATTGTAACTAGACAGTACCTCTTCAGAATAAATCCAGAAGAATCAAATATAAAAACGTAGTATAAACACAAGTTCATATACAGTATGTGTGTGTGTGTGTGTGTGTATATATATATATATATATATATACACATATATATATATACACACACACACACACACACACAAATTAATTTACCTTTACTTAATGGAATTATCCATTTACATTCATTTCTGGAATATGTACATACCAGCTTGTGATAATTTAATTATTTCAACAATCCCCTGATCTTTTAAATCATAATTAGAAATAAGTTTATTGACATATGCACACAAGGAAATCATACATATTTATTTGTTCAATAACAAAAGCTTCCAAGTACATACAAAAATTGACTTAAACTGAACAATACAATAAAAATGTGCAGATATGTGGGAACAAATCTGCTAATGGATTTAACAACAATCCCACATTATTCAGCTTTCAAAAGAATGGTAGCAAGACATGCCATCAGAGCTAGTGGCGACAGTTCTCCACCGGATAGCACAGTGACACTGGAGGCAGCATCTTCTGATATGCATTTCAGGCAGTGACGTTCAGCCTGAAACAGAAGACACAGAGAAAAACATCACTGTATTTCTTCCCAGCTTGTCCATGTTCAAAGAGGCTGTGGTGGGGTACATAGCATACAGTTAAAACAACTATGAAGATGATTCTGTGCACTACCTGTTTATCAGCACTCAGTGTCGAGAGCTCTTCCCAAGATGAACACGCTGATCGACATGAAGTCCTGAGGTGGATTTATAAGACTGTCAGACAGCGTCCTGAAAGTCTGCAAGACAGCTGACAGATTTCTTCAACAGCACACACTCACAAGGCCCATCTCTGTCCCCACAAATGTTCTGGATCTCCATGGTGGTTCTGCATTCAAGGAACTTGAGGCAAACATGTTCAACCTAGAACCATACAACAATCACATCTTCATACTCAGTGCATTGCAGAAAGCTGCACAAACATCAGCCTCCACTTCATTGCCAAGGAAACATGTGCTGCATCACACTCCAAACGGCTTAAGAAAACTCTGGGCAAGCTTGTACTACAAAATAGAAGAAAAAAGAAAAGTTTGATAAAGATCAGGAGCCGGTTGCACCAGCTATACAAAGGTTTAAACTTAGCCTAGTTGTGGCATAAATGGGCACGAAGTCACAATTTATGCACTACTAAATATTTGAGCATTGCACCATTAAACTTCAGTACGACGTAACCCTAAGTATAAACTAAATATTTACAGAAGACTCCGAGCAGGAGTAACTGATGGAATAAAAAAGAAGACTGATATTTTATGACATCAATAAGCTCATGTTTTGCATGTTTGGCATCAATCAAATAATTGTGATTTTGACAATTAATTGCCTGTTTTAGGTGTTTCATAAATATGATGATTTATTACCATACAAACTCACTAATTCATTTATACAGATTTTTACAAGCTTGAGTCATATAATAAAATAAGGGTATGATTTCCTTTTCAGGCTTCAAAATCATATGAATGACAGTCAAATATAAAAGTATAAAATGTTAAATAATTAAAATAATATCTTAATTATCAAAATATGTTTCTCAAGAGAGCTGCTCTTGTGACGTCCGCAGTGAAGGTTTGTACATCAACCGTAACAAAATCAAATTGAAGTTCATGGATTTTTAATACTTCTGTGTACAAATATGAACGCTGCTTAATAGATCAATGCAGGTAAACGTCATAGTATGCAAGAGTTTACGGAGAGTTTACGACTTACTAGTTAAGACTTTAAGAACAGGTGGAGCAACCAAATTAAGCACAGAGTTAGTTGCAAACTAACTAGTAGTTACGAAGCCTTGAACTTTATACCCCAACTTAAGACCTTATGCACAGCTATTTACTCAACTTCATGTCCTTCCAAACCTGTATGACTTTTTCTGTGAAACACAAAAGATGACATTTAAAAAAATGTTTTTGTCCATATAATGAATGCCATTGGTGACCAAAACAAGCTATTTTGCTCACCATTTACTTTCCTTATATGGAATACAAATTACATTTTTGGGGGTTCTGCAAAAGAAAGTCACATGGACTTGGAAGGACATGAGGTTGAGTATATGATGACAGAATTTACATATCTGGGTCAACTTTTCTATTAATATTAAATGTTATACATGTTATACTATCTGAAACACAGTAATTTTATGAGACTTATACTGCATGTTGTAAAAGTATCTTCATTGCAAATAAAAAATATTTTTTACTCTGTTAAAACAGCTCTTCAGTGAAGCCAGGCTGACAGTTTTATCTAACATTCAGTGGGATGTTTATTGAAATCCAAACGGCAAACTTACCTTGTTTAACTTCAACAATATCCATGTGCTCCCTGTCAGGGCTGGACAGGGAAGAGAAATCGGAACGGGATTTGACATAACTGGCCCAAAATTTGTTAGATAGATAGATAGATAGATAGATAGATATAGAGAGATATAGAGAGAGAGATAGAGAGAGAGAGAGAGAGAGAGAGAGAGAGAGAGAGAGAGAGAGAGAGAGAGTGAGTGAGTGAGTGAGTGAGTGAGTGAGTGAGTGAGTGTTCGCTAACGCGGCGGCTCGTTTAGCTTATCGCGGCCGACACTGCGGCCCGCTCGGTTCTCCCGATGGCCAGTCCACACTGATCGGCCCCAAAGTGCGTCGGTCCACCGGAAAAATGTCCGGTAGGCCAGATTACCAGTCCAGCCCTGCTCCTCGTCTATTCCAAATGATCACTTTATAAATGATGCCCGTGAGCTGGACCGTATTCAGGCCTGCACTGCAAAAAGTACAAATCACACAGAGAATTAATGAAAGCCCACATTAGATTTATCATATGTAACCGGTGTTGATCTGAATTAGATATTCAACTTGACCAAAAAAGCTAACTTGGTGAGTTATACTGTTATTCATTGTGGTTATTTTCCTAAGTTAACGTTAGCTGTATAGCTAATATTCATTTATCCTAAGAAAATAAACACAGTGCACGTTCAACGTAAACAAAAGCTACAAAACATAATTATGTACTCAGAATAAAAACTTTAAAGCCTGCTAAAAATATGTTTGAAAATGTCTACTGATATCTTACCTCAGTTTCTGTTTCTATTGATGTAACATGTGCGCCGCTGAACGTAATGCTGCTGCAATAAAGAGTAACATAACACGCTCACATTTAGAATAAGCAGGGGAAAAATTAAAGTCAAAATAAATAATGAATTACATATTTAGGAAGATTGCATTGTGATGCAATGTATGCAGACATAAAACATTTTTTTTTTATGTGACTAGATAGGTAAAAATTACTCACCAAAACAGACGATTTCCCATTGAGACCCATAGGAATACAGAACGTTAGGGAATACCAAGATGGCGGCGCAGTAGCTTCACTGTTGTGACGTCATGAGCTATCCAGTTATATATATAGATCAGTGAAACAAACCCATAAAAGGCCTTTTATTTATTTCAAATATTTTTAATTGACGGAATGTTCAAAGAGGCCAATGGAATGCTTGTTATCTCAAACTCCCACTGTCAAAAATTCAAATGTAAACAAACCCACAAAAGGCCTTTTATTTATTTCAAATCTCTCTCTCTCTCTCTCTCTACTTTATCTGACTATCTAAGTGACAGTCTGCATGACTAGCTAGCTAATTAGCTGACGGTTTGTCTTACTGTTATGTCTATATAACCATCAAACTTTCAAAACTATTGTAAACTTTAGGACTAGGCTTTGTCAAGCCAAGATAAAAGTTTGTCTTGACAAACATTACCTCTCAAATTGTCTTTCATATTTTCAGGCGGTGCATGAATATCAATCTCAGATTGCGAGTGTGGCCACTCAGGTGTTGGATCAGTATCAGCAGATGTTTGGGGCAGCGTTTGTGCCCGATGGGAAACCTTTGGATCCTGCCCAGCAACAACAGCGCAAAACTCAGCTGATCGCTGAACTCAACTGCTCTGGAAAATACTTTGCATTTAAGGAACAGATGAAGGTGAACCCTTTGTATTACATTGCTTACATAGCATTTTATTTTTTACGCTGAATCCAAAAGGCTGTTGTCATGACTGTTGTGTGTGGCAGTACTCTGTGGTGCGGATCGTAAGAGAGAAGATGTTGAGGACAGAAGCCTTCTCAGATCCCGAGCAGTTGCAGGCGTTCTTGAGTCAACTCTACATGTTCCTGGTGGATGAGATGCATGCTGCCCTCAATAAGGTGATGCCTCTTAAAGGAATAGTTCACCCCAAAAAAAAAATACTCACCATCATTTTATTCCAAAGCCATATGACGTTCTTTCTTCTGATTTGATGGCAACCCAAATGTGATGTCACATATGCGTGCACAAGTGATACACTTTGTTTTATCTGTCTAATGATTGTTCATTGTTCATGAACCTGTGAATCAGACTCTGTCAGTGGACTCTCAAGACACACACCATGAAGCTTTGCTGAATTGTTCTCAACTCAAACACTTTGCCAAAGAGGCCGAACTCAACACTGACTACCAGCTGGCTGCACAGTATTATCAGGAGGTAAACTGACCAATTCACAACCCATTTTACCTTGTTATGGCACATTTGCTGCTTCAAAACAACATGCTATCAAACTGCATTCTGGTTATACCCATAAGTGTATACTATATACTCTTTTACAGTACTCTGTGATACAGTATAAAGTACGTAACAATGTTGTATTCTGTAGTAGATAGGTGTTTCTTCAACTTCAGGCACTTTCATGTACCAATGATTGATTTTTGTTGTAACGAATTTCATTTTTTCTTCTTTTTCTTAGGGTTAGGGTTAGACTTGATTTTTACAAATGTTATGAGACTTGATTTTCTTGAAATCCACAGTGCAAAAAGTCCCCATAGTCAAAGAAATACCCATTACAGTAAGAATTACAGTAAGTCTTCTGAGCTATGAAAGCGCAAACCCTGAGCAATAAAATAGTTGCTTATATAAGGATTTTATTGGTTTTATAATCATTTTACTCTGGGTTGAAAAGCAGCAATAATTTTTTGCTAATGTTTGATACGATTGAGTTTCATCATTGGATGTAATGCATGCTCTTCTGAATTCTCTGTATCTCTTTGTAGCGTCTGGTTCGAGACCGCAACGATCCATCTCACTGGTTTGATTACGGGGTGTTTCACATGCTGACTGCTGAGCACCTGAAAGCCGAGGAGTGTTTTCAACAGGCCTTATCTGTTGATCAAACACACACACCGAGGTTAGTGGACAGAAATGATTCAGGCTCGGTGCAGTCACCTCAATTAATCGTTTAACCCGTCTTGTTGTCTTGTGTTTTGTGCAGTTTGCTCATGTGTGGTGTACTATCAGAGATGAGTGGACACTATGATGATGCAGAGACCTTCTTTGAAAGAGCGACTTGTGTTGAACCGAGTAATGTGGTCACCTGGACTTTATTTGGTGAGAACAATAATAAACAGCCAGTGAAAGACCTGTTTGTCAACTGGATGGATAGAATCACATTTTTTCTCTATCCTGTTTAACTCTTAAGTTAATATATGTTGTGAATGCTTCATGATGACTTTAAATAGGAGTTTATTCAACTTTGGGCACTTTTAGCACTGTTAACTTCTATAAAGTAAACATGTTTTACACTCTCACAAGTTTTTATTTAAATTCTCTATTAACAATGTCCAACAGTGTATGTACATGCATCACAGGAGATTTATGTCATTTTTTTTCTCTGAAAGTTCTTAAAATTCCCATCACAGTGTAATTTCCACCACATCTCAAATCCTCTATTGTGTTCAATAGAATTCTGTGGTGGAAATGACACTAATAGAAATGACATATTTAACATTTTTGAAATAGAATGAGGACTCCCCCCATAAAAGGTCATAATTATGAGATAAACAGGTCAAAATGATGAGTGATAGTCAACATTTTGAGATTATTCAATTATGAGATAAAAGGTCATAATTATGAGATAAAAGGTCAAAATGATGAGTGATAGTCAACATTTTGAGATTATTCAATTATGAGATAAAAGGTCATAATTATGAGATAAACAGTCAAAATGATGATGAGTGATAGTCAACATTTTGAGATTATTCAATTATGAGATAAAAGGTCATAATTATGAGATAAACAGTAAAAATTATGAGATTTTAAGGCTATAATTTTGACATAAAAAGTCATAATTATGAGATGCTAAGTCAAAATAAAAGATTTAAAAGTCAATTATTAGATAAAAAGTAAACTTTTTGAGATGCTAAATCAAAATTATGAGATAAAAATTCAAAATTGTGAGATTAAAAAGTAAAAAAGTTTAGATAAAAAGTCTGTTAACTCAATAATCCTGATGATATTTTTGAATATGGTCTCAGGTGTGTTCTGCCAGTCTCAGGAGAAGTCCATTCAGGCCGAGATGGCGTTTCTGGAGGCCAATAAGCAGCTCGGTTCAGTCCTGCGGTGTGGCACAGCGAGTAGACCAGAGAAAACCGCTGATAATCAAACTCAGTCTCAGTCTGGTGAGATGAAAGACCAGGGAGATGAAACCAGTGAGACTACAGCTAGCAAAACAGAAAATGCAGGTGACCACCTCATTTCCATGTGCTCAAAGGCAAATGGCTTTTTATAATGCTCTCAAAACTGATCTGTCTGGGATCATGTGCTTTGAAGCTGCTGATACAGATACAGACATTGAAGATCACAGGCCACAGGAGAGCCAGGAGAGTAAAGAGAGAGCACAACACAAAACTTCCCACTCCAGTCTCAAAACCACGATCTTCATGGAGACTGTGCAGTTTCTTCTGCAGAGTTACGCCTTACAGGTCAGCGATTTACACAAAATATCACTAGACCCTGTGGGTGAATAGGCATTGATATGTACATTTTCCTTCACGTTTTAAAAAATGTATGATATGACCCTTTTAATATTAGATTGTGTTATTCAGATGGCACAGCGGGCATTGGCTCTAGAGCTGCTGTCTCCAGACAGAGGAAGCAACAGCTTGTTTCATCTCGCACTCGCTCAACTCCAGCTGCTGAGAGGAGAACACGAGAGCGCTGAAGACAGCCTGAGAGAGGCATTGAGTGACAACATCCAGGTCTAAACAATTCCACTTCTTCTGCATTATATTTGGGTATTTGATGCATAACATGCCCTTCAGCTTTTGTCTTTAATTCAGCATAAGGGTTTAGGTAACAATACAAATGCTTAAGTAAAAGTGAATATTTTTGTATTCTGTAACAGGTTTAAAATTATCTCAATTCCACATTCACTTCCATTTTAAGTATCTTAAGTCGAAAACAGTTTGTGGTAATCAACATTATGCCACAAATGCTGTTGATTGAGATGAACTAGTATTGAACCCAGAATATTCCTTTAACATGACATCATAACTTCATGCATTCTTCTTCTTTTGGCTGCTCCCGTTAGGGGTCGCCACAGTGGACCATCCATGATCCACATATTTGACTTGGCACAGGTTTTTACTCCAGATGCCCTTCCTGGGATGCTCACTAACACCTACAGGGCAATTTTAGCGTCAATGATTTACTTAACCTGCATGATTTTGGACTTGTGGGGAAACCGAGCACCTGGAGGAAACCCATGTGAACACTGGGAGAACATGCAAACTCCACACAGAAAGGCCCTAGTTGAGCCAGGACTCAAACCCGGGACCTTCTTGCTGTGAGGCGACAGTGCTAACCACTGAGCCAAATATAAAATAATAGTAACAAATTTACTCAAGGTCTCCTAAGCAACCAAATTGGCCCGGTTGCTAGGGAGGGTACAGTCACATGGGGTAACCTCCTCGTGGTTGCTATAATGTGGTTCTCGCTCTCGGTGGGGCGTGTGGTGAGTTGTGCGTGGATGCCTCCACACACACTATGTCTCTGCTGTAACACGCTCAACAATCCACGTGATAAAATGAGCGGATTTACGGTCTCAGACGCGGAGGTAACTGAGATTTGTCCTCCACCACCCGGATTGAGGTGAGTCACTTTGCCACCACGAGGACTTAGAGCACATTGGGAATTGGGGAGAAATGGGAGAAAAAAAATTATAGCGAAAAATGACAAATGTGAAAGACAAAGTTCAAGCATGAAACTCTGAATGGTGCAAGCTGATCTGTTAGCCAATCAGCTTGCTAACATGGGACATGTTAAGCCAATCGGCTCAAAGGGTGTAAGATGATAGGCCCTTCGACATGTAATTGGGTAGTCATTCAACTTTTGTCCATCAGAGTTTTCTCTGAAACCCTCCACTTCCCCAGCACCACCTGTCTGGATCTGCTTCATGACTAAAATAAGTTTAGATGTTCGTCTTCTCTAAATGTTGCTCAGTTCTGATTATACATTTTTTAATTTGATCTTTGCAGAATCCAGATATATGGGCGCTGTGGGGTCACCTACACTACGTGAGGGGTGATTACAATCAGGCTCAGAGCTGCTATGAACGGACGCTGGAATTTGTGCTGGATGCATCAGACACACATGCTATATACCTGCGTCTGGGCTTCATCTGCATACAGGATGGAGAGGTGAGATGGCCTTTGAATCATCAAGGAACGTTTTTATTTATATTTAAGAATAATTTGACTTTTTAAACATGTGTGTTTTAATCCGTCTGCAGTATGAAAAAGCCAAAAGAGTATTCCTGCGTGCCTGCAAAAGCTCTCCATCATGTCTCACTTGGCTCGGGCTGGGAATCGCCTGCTATAGAGTGAGTACAGCTGGACCCACAATGTGAAGGAGAGCTTGTGATTGGTTGAGAATTTTACGACATTGTCCGATTACAGATTGTGTCACTGAGATCAGTTTTATTTTTTAAAGTAATAGTGCACCCATACAAATGATTTAAACTGATTTCTTGTCTAAATGTCCTGGTTCAATGCTCATATTGGTTTTGTTGTGATGTTAGCTAGAGGAACTAACGGAGGCTGAGGAGGCATTGACTGAAGCCAACACACTCAATAACAGGAATCCAGAGGTGTGGGGTTACCTGTCTCTTGTGTGTTTACAGGTCCGTCATTTGCATTCTTGCATTGTTAAGGAATGTATTTTAAATATGAATTCCCTCACTTTCCATTTCTTTCATTTTTCCACGTCTTATGATGGAAATAGTTACAGTCAATATTTAACTATAAATACAGAACTTACTTTTTGTTGTGTAATATTTATAGGAATATTCCGGGTTCAATACAAGTTAAGCACAATCGACAGCATTTGTGGCATAATGTTGACTACCACAAAAAATCAGTTCCTTAAAAAAATAAAAAAATAATAATAAAATCTGTGTTCCAGTGAGACACTTATAATGGAAGTGAATGGGTGCCAACTTGTAAATGTTAAAATACTCTCTGTTTCAAAAGAATAGCCTCAAGACGTAATCAATATGCATGGTAACATGATTTTAGTGCGATAAAAATCACTTACAATACGATCCTCTTCTTTGTAAATTTATAGCTAATTTTACAACTTCGTTGCCATGATGATGCCGTAAACCCTAAAACGAATGTAGAAACGGCAATTCAGAAACTTTACAGCGCAAATAATACAAAAGTTTTAACAGAAGAATTAATGTAAGTGCTTCTGATAAGATTTTAAGCTTCACAATTCTGCCATTAAACCCTCCAGAAATTGGCCCCATTCACTTCCATTGTAACTGTGTCTCACTGTAAACTGTTTTAAAGGAAAAGAAGGGACGAGTAAAAATGTATTTGTTTGTGGTAATCAACATTTTGCCACAAACGCTTTCGATTGAGCTCCACTTGTATTGAACCCGTAATATTCCTTTTATTCACTATAAATAACACAACATGTCTTTTGTCTTTTCAGACTGGCCGAAAACTCGAGGCAGAGCAGTCGTATAAATATGCTATAAAGGTTTGTACTCTAACGGTAACGGGCATGATTCATGAAAGAGTGCAGATTACATGAATAAGGTTTAATGTGTTTGTTAATAATTACACAAATGCACATATAAGTCTGTGGTATCCAGATATATGTCATTATTCGCCCTTTTTATGCGGAGTAGTGGTGGTGGTGTAGTGGGCTAAAGCACATAACTGGTAATCAGAAGGTTGCTGGTTTGATCCCCACGGCCACCACCATTGTGTCCTTGAGCAAGGCACTTAACTCCAGGTTGCTCTGGGGGGATTGTCCCTGTAATAAGTGCACTGTAAGTCGCTTTGGATAAAAGCATCTGCCAAATGCCTACATGTAAATGTAAATGTTATGTTTGGTTTCACAGATGGATTTACAGAAAGAATCTCTTCTTCAGGAGATCCGAGAGCTGCAGGCACGTGTTGGATTTGGAAACCCTTGCTTTTAATTGTATTATTTTAATTTCATTCAGATAACTGTTTGAGTAATTTTCAGCAGTAAAGAGTTGTTCCTAATAATATAAAAATAAAATGTATTTCCAACCATAATGTGTCCATGATCTCTCTGTTTATTGCTAATGGCTGTACATTAATGCATTGCGCTTGGTTGTAAAAACAACTTACAAATCAGGATGACAAAGATGACTGAAGAATGTATGTTAACTGCTATGTCAGAATAGCACACTATCATACTACTCATACTACTTTCCTCAGTGTGCAGTACAGTGCAAAGTGGCAGTGGATGTGTCCCAAACCGCACGCTTCTACACTGTTCTACGCCATTTTGAAGTTTACACTGAAGTAGTATACACTTAAAATGCAATAACATGAAGTGTACTACGGATGATGTAGTTCTTCAGTTGTCAAAATGGAGTGTGGAAAGTTGGACTCTTCATACAGTCAGTGCTCGCGGCTTGCTGGAGTGGTGGAGTTACCTTGCTGCGATGCTGGTCTGACAAATATAGCTACTAGCAAAACTTCAATTTAACTAATTTAAGTTGCATGCTTTACCATTACACCATTCTGTGTGAATATGTTCATTATTTGAGATAGAAGTGTTGAACTGAGTTTGGCTAACGTGCTAGCTAAAGCTAACGGCAAACATCGCATGCGTTCGAAACATCACTTCCGTCAGCTGTTACACAGCGAATGCTTCCATGTAGTCAAAAAAAAAACATTAAAATTGAAACTTCATACACTACATGGCTGTATGCATAGTTTATAGTGTGTAATTTGTGACATAATCTCTAAATCATGTTTCCAGTCGGCAGCGGTATGCGCGTGTGACATAATCGCATTGGCATTTCAAACAGGCGAGAACTGCCACACGTGCGTCACATCCGGAAGAGATCTGTTTCATGGCAATGCAAATACGTCACACGAGAGACCGCTTGGACTCCACCCTCTCCTGAAGTGTTGGATTATACTTAAAAAGTACTTACGTTTTGAACTTTTATGCACCAAAAGTGATCGTATCGCTTTAGAAGACATTCATTTAACAGCTGGAGTCGTGACGATTACGTTTATGCGAACTGTCTTTGATTTTTGGAGCTTCAACAGAGAAATCGACATTCACTTGCATTTTATGGAACCTACTGAGCTAGGATTCATTTTTTGGGGTGAACTGTCTCTTTAAGAGACAACTCTGACACACACGTGGTTTCATCCTGCCGTTTCCTGTTTTGAGTTCGTAACGGAGATCTCGAGCGCTTCAGACAAAAGCGCACGAGCATCCGACTATTGCTCATTTCTGTTAAAAATCTATTACAAATCTGTTACCATTCCCAGAGAATTATCGGATCGATTAATAGTATTTTTTTTCTGATTTAAAGCTGGATTTGATGGCGAGCTGAGCTGATTTGTAAGTAGTGACACCTCAAACAAACAAATGAAGTATGGAAATAAAGGCGCATTCTTTTACTTTATGACGTAGACAAACAGAGATACAATGCCATATTGATTTGTTACATTTAATTTAGCGAAAGCACTGATGTCATATCGTGTTATTTCAGATTGACCTGCTATCTTTTTAGTTGAATGTGACTGTATCTGGTTTAACACATGACACTGTATTTTCCCTTTCTGTTTGTGATCTTCTTGTCACTGGAAAACACTGGAATATCTGTAGACATGCCAATGAGTGGCCGTTTGTTGTAACTGCATGCATTTGTGTTTTCATTACCCTGTAAACTCTAAACAAATGCTGTTAAAACACAACAGGCTGTGCTGAAGAATAGAGGCTCTCTCTGGATGTGTTTCAGAAACAAAAGACCTCACTGGATGCCCGACCATTGTTATTAATATCAGGAAAACTGTGTAAAGAACTTTCACCCCCTCCATCAGGATTTTGAGTTGGAGGTAAGAGTTGTGTGTTTTTCCATCATTGTGTGTATTAGATCTTCTTGATAAACTAATAAAGCTTTTAATCAGTGCTGAGCTGTGTAGATTACAATGGACTGAAACCAGATTTAATAAGATCACACTTATTATCTAATCTAAGTGAAAGGTCACATGGTATTTTTTTCAAAACACTTTGCAAAATGAATGGAAAGGATTAGAGATTTTCCTGATTTTTGCTGATATTTGCTTGTGTGGAATTGAAATTTGCTCAGACAGACAGATTGACAAGGCAGGTGGACAGACAGACAATAGATCAGTAGACAGACTGATAAGCAGACAGATGATAGATAGATAGACAGACAGACAGACAGATGTACAGATAAACAGTCAATAGATAAACAAAAAGACAGATAGACAGAGAGGCAGACGATGGATGGACGGACAGAGAGGCAGAAGATAGATAGATGGAGAGGCAGACGATGGACAGACAGGCAGACGATAGATAGATGGAGAGGCAGACGATGGACAGACAGACAGGCAGACGATGGACAGACAGACAGACAGACAGACGATGGATGGACGGACAGACAGGCAGACAATGGATGGACAGACAGACAGGCAGACGATAGATAGATGGAGAGGCAGACGATGGACAGACAGGCAGACGATGGATAGATAGAGAGACAGACAGACAGGCAGACGATGGATAGACAGACAGGCAGACGATGGATAGACAGACAGGCAGACGATGGATGGATGGATAGATGGACAGACAGACAGGCGATGGATAGACAGACAGACAGGCAGACGATGGATAGACAGACAGGCAGACGATAGACAGACAGACAGGCGGACAATGGATAGATAGCCAGAGAGGCAGAAGATAGATAGACAGACAGACAGGCAGACGATGGATAGACAGGCAGACGATAGATAGATAGACTGACAGACAGACAGATAATAGATAGACAGACCGACAGGCAGATGATAGAAAGGCAGACAGACAGGCAGATGATAGACAGACAGACAGGCAGATAGATGGATAGCCAGACAGACAGACAGATAGATAGATAGATAGATTGTAAGACAGACAGACAGACAGACAAGCGGATTATAGATAGATAGACAGACAGATGATAGATAGATAGACAGCCAGGTAAACGGCCAGATATACAGATGAACGATGGACGGATAGTTAAATAGACAGACAATATACAGACTGATAAGTAGATAGATAGATAAACAGACAAAAAATAGATGTGTGCTATATAACCTTCAGCAGATTGAGATGTTAAAATGACTTTAAAGTGAGTTATTAGAAGCTGTCTGTAATGTAATATACACTGAAACCCCTCTGTCTTTGTGATGTTTTGTTTGAACAGTCGGGATATTGAACAGAAGTCTGTGGTATGTCAGCAATAAAGACAGAAGATGCGGCCAATGGCAAGAGTGCTGCTAATGGAGGAGTCGTCGTGTATGAAGAGGGCGGAGTTACGGTCCTTAGGTATATGTGACTATTTCATCTCTGCTTTTTAATCCTTTGTTTTTCTGTTTATTTCCTAAGATATCTTTTGTGGCTTGTTCCAATAAGAAACTTGCTTAAGCGAGAATTAAAGCCTGAACTCTTGAAATGCGTTCATTGTTGTATGTGAACTGGATTACTGACATCTTAACTTAATCTGAACCCTACAGGCCTACAGACCTGTCAGAGATGTTGGCAGCAGGAACTAAAGAAGTTCACGAAAAGGCGGAAAACACACAGTTTGTCAAAGATTTTTTGAGGGGACGAATCCGCAAGGAGCTTTTTAAGGTGAAGGAATAACTCACGGTCAAGTCTAATATGTTAAAATAAAATGCATCTTGCTTTAAGGATGTTAGAATAATTTCTTTTGCAATGTTTCACTAAAATGATTGTTGATCTGCATTTATCCTGTCAGCTTGGCCACGTGGCTTTATACTTCACGTACTCCGCCATGGAAGAAGAAATCGAAAGAAATAAAGATCACCCTCGGTTCGCTCCGCTCTACTTCCCTAATGAACTCCACCGGCGTGATGCTCTGGCGCAGGATCTGGAGTATTTCTATGGTGAAGATTGGCAAAACCAGATCAGCTGCTCTCCGGCCACTCAACTCTACGTGGACCGTATACACCAGATCGGCCGGGATGACCCTGTGCTTTTAGTGGCTCACGCTTACACCCGCTACATGGGCGACCTGTCGGGTGGTCAGGTCCTGAGGAAGGTGGCCCAGCGTGCTATGAAGCTGCCAACAACGGGAGAAGGGCTGAACTTCTATGAGTTTGATGGTATTCATAGCGCCAAGGCCTTTAAACAGCTGTATCGCAGCCGGATGAATGAGCTGGAGCTCGACATGGACACCAAAGAGAAGATCGTGGAGGAAGCTAACCGAGCCTTTTACTTCAATATGGAGGTGAGAAGCAATGAAAATCTGTGCACTGCCATTTTGTGATTTAAAGGGATTCATAACATTTTATATCATCTTATATTAAGATTTGTTTTCTGGTTTTCTACCCATTTTGCACAACATCTCAACTTAGAAATTAAATACAGATAAACCATAATAACACAAATGAACCATACTGCCCTACAAAGGCTAAGTGCAGTAACTACGCAAACAAAGAAACAGAGAAAAAGGCCTTTAAAGTCTTTATACCAGCCAGTCAAACATGTTATGGGTAGATTAGTGGTAATGCATTTATCCTGAAACGGGACATAATTTAACCCAGATATTTTTTCACAAGACAGAACACATGTTATAAAGCCCATTAGAAGTCTTAACTCATTTTTGACCAAATTTGTAGTTACTGCACTTAGCCTTTGTAGGGCAGCATACATGTAACAAAGAACACAAACCCAGTCCAAATCACCAAAATAAATAGACATATACTGTACACATATTCCCACATAAACATATAGTACAATCAATGTATTGCATTCACATTAATAAGTGACATGATATGGAATATTTCATCTCATTTATTTAATGATTTGTTCTGAAAACACAATATGCACAACCGATTTTTACTTCTTGATTTATTTTTGTTATTCGACACATTAACAACGTAATCATTTATCCCAAACCTCTGGTGAACTGCTTAACAAAACTAATATTGCACAAGGTCTACAAGTAATTAATTTGACTAGTTTTAGTTGCAATACAAACGTGTTTTAAAGCCCCTCACTTAATTCATCTTTAAAATGTAAAATCTTTTGTGTCCATCTTTATCGGTAAACCTGATGAGGGAAAATCAGTTAAAAATATCAAACCTATAAACAGTTTCTAATTGCACTGCGTCTCGCACAGCTCCATGTCTCCCTGTTTTATAAATTTCTTGAACAGAAGCACCCGATACTAAAGAACCGATAACCGATTATGTGGAAAAGTGTATATATCGGCTACAAATATCGGTCTAACCAATTATCGTTCAATCTCTAATTGCACTGCATCTCGCACAGTTCTGTGTCTCCCTGTTTTATAAATGTCTTGCACAGAAGCACCCGATATTAAAGAACCGATAACCGATTATGTGGAAAAGTGTATATATCGGCTACAAATATCGGTCTAACCAATTATCGTTCAATCTCTAATTGCACTGCGTCTTGCACAGTTCTGTGTCTCACTGTTTTATAATGTCTTGCACAGAAGCACCCGATATTAAAGAACCGATAACCGATTATGTGGAAAAGTGTATATATCGGCTACAAATATCGGTCTAACCAATTATCGTTCAATCTCTAATTGCACTGCGTCTTGCACAGTTCTGTGTCTCACTGTTTTATAATGTCTTGCACAGAAGCACCCGATATTAAAGAACCGATAACCGATTATGTGGAAAAGTGTATATATCGGTTAAAAATATCGGTCTAACCAATTATCGTCCAATCTCTAATTGCACTGTGTCTTGCACAATTCTGTGTCTCCCTGATTTATAATGTCTTGCACAGAAGCACCCGATATTAAAGAACCGATAACCGATTATGTGGAAAAGTGTATATATCGGTTACAAATATCGGTCAGTTTCTAATTGCTCTGTGTCTCGCTGTTTTTGACTTGTTTCGCACCATTTTTAAATGACGCATCTCAAGACGCCTGCGTTCTGTTGTATGCACTGCGTTTAGCTATTTTTAGTGCAAGAACAGGTATGTGTGAACATTCTCTTATGCTGTGATTCTTCAGTAACACTGAATTAATACAAAATGTATTAAACAGGTTTTAAAAGCAAACACAATTCTATCTTATTGCCTGGAGAGCTTTTTATTGCCTCTATTAGACTGATACATTTGTCTGAACTTGACTATGAGTTGAGTGATGAATGATGATGTAATTACAGATAAGAGTCTTTCGAGCTCAGCTTGGCTTGAGATTCATTCGTCAGCAGATGAAGTCTTTGTACTCGCATCAGATTAGAGAGCAGATTTCAAAGTAAATAGACAGAACTAGGCCAAAACAATGAATTTATCTTACATTTCTAGCGTCCTTTAACAAAGCACGATTGATTGATTGCAGAAAGGTCTGAGTATCTCTCTAGTTTAATGTGATCATACAACATTGCCTGTGACATCACCTCACAAATTTCCTCAACATTCAGTCTTTGTACAATACAGGTCAATATAACTGGTAATGTCCACTTGTCTTGATTAAATTTGTGTAGGTTTTTGGAGAATTGGAGGAAGTAGGAAAGACTCTTCAGGATGATGTTTTGGATCCAGCTCCAGTTCATGGTGACATGCAGGAAGATAACAGCCAGTGCCCTTACCACGCTGCCAAAAAGGGTAATATATGACCAGATGCTTGAGCCATATCCCATGTACACCTCAAAGCTAAAAGTAGTGTTCCAGGTTCAATACAAGTTCAGCCCAGGACTCTGAAATACGCGATTCGAAACCAGACAAGCCTTTAAGCTGACAACATAAGCTTCAGAAAATGTGCTTTTCATTCCTCATTTATTTTTTTGGACCCTATCGGTTAGGTTTAGGTGTTGGTTAAGGGCAAGGATGTATTTTTTTGTGTCTGCTCAAATGTGTAATAAGGCGCACAATTTTGTTTTGCCAAAATGCTTCCACTCGCTTTTGCGCCCCCTGCTGGACATTTAACTGGGAAACTGCAGCCAAACATGTAATAATGCGCACAATTTCTTTTTGCCAAAATGCTTCCACTCGCTTTTGCGCCCCCTGCTGGTCATTTAACTGGGAAACTGCAGCCAAATGTGTAATAAGGTGTACAATTTCGTTTTGCCAAAATGCTTCTACTCGCTTTTGCACCCCCCTGCTGGACATTTAACCGGAAACTGCAGCCAAACGTGTAATAAGGTGTACAATTTCGTTTTGCCAAAATGCTTCTACTCGCTTTTGCACCCCTTGCTGGACATTTAACCGGAAACTGCTGCCAAACGTGTAATAAGGTGTACAATTTTGTTTTGCCAAAATGCTTCCACTCGCTTTTGCACCCCCTGCTGGACATTTAACTGGGAAACTGCTGCCAAACGTGTAATAAGGTGTACAATTTTGTTTTGCCAAAATGCTTCCACTTGCATTTGCGCCCCCTGCTGGACATTTAACTGGGAAACTGCTGCCAAACATGTAATAAGACGTACAATTTCGTTTTGCCAAAATGCTTCCACTCGCTTTTGCGCCCCCTGCTGGACATTTAACTGGGAAACTGCATCCAAACGTGTAATAAGGCGTACAATTTAGTTTTGCCAAAATGCTGCCACAATGTTCATGAGATCAGGCTGAGTTCAGCATATGACACATGGATATTTAATGGGGTAAAAAAAAATTGTTTATGATTGGTTGAACTTAATTCACATCATATACAAAGTTGATAACCCAGAGTTATGTGTAAAATGTGTGAAAAACATTAATGATCCACACATATATCATGTTCTAAGGATAGTGTTGCAGTATTATTTATTCTGCTCTCTCTTTGTTTCAGCTGCCAGCGGAGGATCTACGTATATTTGCCAGATGGCCATGATCGTGCTTAAAAAACCCTCCGCTCAAGTCCTGTTGGCTGCCTGGATTGCTGCCTTAGCTGGATTGGCTGCTTGGTACATCATGTGACTTCTTGTGACCCAACGAGAGGAGGCAGTGGTCATATGTTAAATAATTCGCGCTTTAAAATTGCGACGCATTCCACACCTTGAACCCTTGAAACATTTTCCACTTGGTGTGAACCATTTGCCCTTTTGTCCTCGGGTAAATGTATCCTAACTTATGAAAATACACTCTTTAAAAGCAGGATCTCATAGGTTAGCATGTTATTGTGACAGTCAGTGTTTATGAAATATGGAGTTAATGGTTGAGAGCTGCAGAAAAGGGCGGGATGTTTTTTTTTGTTTTGTTTTTTGTGGAAGAATTTTATCATAGAATTATTATTTAATGCAAGAAGTCTTAAGCCTGAAGCATACTCCACGCAAATACGTAAACGCAAATGCGTCTAGCTAACCAAGCTTGATTTCACATGTCATTTCGGTTTGAAATGTGTCCGAACGCTATTCGAATGCGACACAATCATCAGTGTTGCCACAAGGGGGTGCTATAATAGGAATTAGTGCATAAAGTTATTTTATTAATAAAATTGCCACTTCATTTAGTGCTTAATTTATACAGTTAATTATTACGTTTTTCAGGTTCACTGCTGTCATGACGGAGCAACAGTTTAAAGAGAATCTTGCTGAGAAAGTTAAAGTTACATACATTTATTAAATGTAACATGACAGTAAAATGTGATGTAATCTCTTTAGTAATCCAAATACTGTTTGAAAGTAACTGTATTCTAATTACAACCATTTAAAATGTAACTGTAGTGGAATACTGTTACTAGTATTTTGTATTTTAAATACGTAACACCGTTACATGTAATCCGACACTCCTTAAAATTAACATCTGGTTTAATGGCACAGATATTGAAAGGAAACTCATCTCCCGCTTAGGGACTGAGATTTGTAGTCGCCATGGTAATGCAAGAGCGCACGTTAACGGTATACAACAGGACTGCACGCGTGCAACTATATGCTTTCCTAAAGGTATAGGTGATACTACAGGAAGCACTTGGTTGCACGGTCCCATTTTAAAAGAAGCGCAGTGCATCTGCTGTTCGGACTACTGAAATGCCTGTTCACTTAATTTGCCGGTGAAACAGTTAATGAAGAAAAGCCTTTATGAAAAGGTTTTGAATGTGGAAGAAAGAAGAATTGCACATTGAATATATTGAACTATCACATCTTGATTTTAGCACAATATTTCTGTCATTTAGCTTCATGGATTACCAGTTATATGAACCAGTTTGAGCTGTTTTTACTCTACCGATATTGGCTTTAACTGATGGCGATACCGATATCTAGAGAACCGGATTAGGCCAATAGTTGCCTATATTTATAATACAATTTACAGACAAATTTTGATGGACATAAATGTGCTTAATTTAAATTAACAACTTATTTTACGCAATACTGACTCAAAAGCCGTGGCGATGTAAAATGTCATCATGGACTGATTTTACTGATATACATCGATCAGCCAAAACTTTAAAACCACCTGCCTAATATTGTGCAGGTCCCCCTCGTGCCACCAAAACAGTGCCAACACACATTTCAGAACAGCAGTCTGAGATTATATTCTTCTCGCCACAATTGTACAGAGGGGTTATCTGAGTTACCGTAGTGTGTAACTCCCTCACTGGATGTTTTTTTGTTTTTGGCACCATTCAGAGAAAATTCTAGAGACTGTTGTGTGTGCAAATCCCAACAATCATGCCATGCGATCATCTAATCAGCCAATCGAGTGGCTGCAGTGCATATAATCATGCAGATACGGGTCAGGAGCTTCAGCTAATGTTCACATCAACCATCAGAATGGGGGAACACATTTGATCTCCGCGATTTGGACCGTGACATGAATGCTATTGTGAGATGCGGGTTGGCGCGGTTTTGGCCACAACATTAAAACCACCTGCCTAAAATTGTGCAGGTCCCCCTCGTGCCACCAAAACAGTGCCAACACACATCTCAGAACAGCAGTCTGAGATTATATTCTTCTCGCCACAATTGTACAGAGGGGTTATCTGAGTTACTGGGTAACTTCTAGAGACTGTTGTGTGTGAAAACCCCAGAAATACTCAAACCAGCCCGTCTGGCACCAACAATCATCCAATCGTGTGTCAGGAGTGTAATCTATAAAATCATGCAGATGCAGGTCAGGAGCTTCAGTTAATGTTCACATCAACCATCAGAATGGGGGAAAATATTTGATCTCCGCGATTTGGACCGTGACATGGGCTGGTTTATCTCTGAATGCTAATCTGAGATGCAGGTTTGTGCGGTTTTGGCGGCACGAGGGGGACCTACACAATTTTAGGCAGGTGGTTTTAATGTTGTGGCTCATCGGTGTACATATAATACAAATTAAAAAAAAAAACACATACAGTATTTTACTCCTTATTTACTTGAAATTCAGTACAAATATATTTGAAAATGTGTGTAATGTGTTGACAAGTACCGACTAAGGCACACTTATTGGGCTGATGCCGATTATCCCAAAATGACCAAAAAACGTCCGATTAATCAGAATGACCGATACTTCCGTCTATAATTAGTTTCACCAGGGTTCACCCTCTTACAGGGCCTGTTCAACAATCATTGGACATGTATGAGTGTTTCAATGGGATTCAATCAAGGGAACACAGAATTCGTGGAACTGCACTGCAAAAAATAACTTAATCGCTATTTTTGTCTGATATATTTATTTCAGTTGCACAACATTGCAAAGCTATTAAGACTAGATTTAAGGGAAGATATTGTTTGTTTTTTAAGCATTTTATTTTCTTGTTTAAAGCACAAATACAAAATACAGTGAGGTTTTTTTTAGGTTTATGCGTAATAAAATTCACTCAAGATATATTCCCTGTAAACAAGCTTTAGTATCTTAAATAATTTAGTTTTTTAATTAAACAAGCGTATATTGTTTCAATGATGAAACAATATACGCTTGTTTAATTAAACAGTATTGGAGAACAAGAAAAACAGTGATTTATATATGAATTAGTTTGTTTGTCTTGTTTTGTTTGGCTGTGTATATTCACTAGTTACTATAGCTAGCATTTAGGCTAGTCAAGCAAGAGTAACACCGAACGCCACAGCATGTGCAATGTTCCCCAAAGCACTGTGAGATGATGCATTGGGACCATGTGTGTGTGATTTACTGAGGCGTGTGTATTTTAATACACTTCTTTAATCTAAAAGTATTATCTTGGATGGTCAGAAAGGGTGCACTGATTTCTATATAGTTTTATATAAGAACTAAAACAGTCACTTCATTATAGTGATGAACAATGTTCCTTAAAAGTGTCCCGTGTAAAAGCAGATCCGGAATTTGTACTTTCCGTCCATGGCTTGGTATATTTGAACCAAAGGAAATGACTGATTACTGTATTAAAATGGGCTACGTTTAACAGATGGCGATGCATTTAAAGTGTTCTGCAACTGAATGTATTTGAGTGTTATGTAGGTCATATTCATGTGGGAGATTATTTTGCTTCTGAAGTTACTGAAAACTTCAAGAGAAATTGAGTGATTTTGATGTAGTGTTTTTTCCTTTAGTTAATTTTGAAGCATTGTCCATGGTATTATAGTCATTTTAAAACCTGATATTTGCTAAATACTGTTTGAAATGTTTATCATATCATGCTCCCTTTAAAATCTAGTATGCAATAAGAAGTATGCATTATTTTTCAGTTCAGGTTCATTTAAAACAGCTGTCACTTTAATTAGGAGTAATACATTTATAACTGGCTACATTCAGTGTGTCATTTATTTTTTCTGTTGAAATACATTAAAAGTCATATTTAAGTAAATATAAAGTTTAAAGTGGCTCATGAGAAAAATACTTGAGTATTACAGTAACTGATATTAAATGTACTTCAGTATCAAAAGTACAAATCAATGGTTAAATGAATAATTTCAGGTTAAATGGATTTTGAACTGTGCATCTGGTCATTATTTATTCATACACTATATATTAAATGTAGCCTAAACCGATTTGAATAACTTATGAACCACACACAAGGACAGTTTGAGGAAAGGTGGGACACTTTAGCAAATCTTATCCAAATAAATGTATCAGTATTTAACACATTCATCATGTTTTTAAGACAAAAAATGCATCAATTAATTTCTAGCCAATAACAGAGGACGCTTTGTCCGGGGTTCTTCTCATGACTGATTCAGATTGGCGAGTCGATTCACTTGAAGCGTTTAATCCGCTTTTTGAAACGAATTGACAGATTCAAAGGAATCAAATGCATCGAAAGATTACATGATGAATTGTCATCACTAGCACTAGCATGCTGTTGACATTTACACATGTGCAATTTGTTGCAGTGTTCAGTTGCTGTGAAGCAAAAGTCATCAGAAATATTTATGCAGTTGAAGTCCACATACACTTTGTCAGTATTTGGTATCATTGCCTCTAAATTGTTTATCTTGGGTCAAATGTTTTGGGAATTCTTCCACAAGCTTCTCACAATAAGTTTCTGGAGTTGTGTCCCATTCCTCCAGACAGAACTGGTGTAACTGAGTCAGGTTTGTAGGACTCCTGCTCGCACACACTTTTTCAGTTCTGCCCACATATTTTCTATCGGATTGAGGTCAGGGTTTTGTGATACTCCAATACCTTGACTTTGTGGTCCTTAAACCATTTTGCTACAACTTTGGAGGTGTGCTTGGGGTCATTGTCCATTTGGAAGACCCATTTGTGTCTGAGCTTTAACTTCCTGTCTGATGTCTTGAGATGTTGCTTCAATATATCCACATCATTTCCTTCCTCATGATGTCATCTATTTAGTGAAGTGCACCAGACCCTCCTGCAGCAAAGCACCCCCACAACATGATGCTGCACCCCCCATGCTTCACTGTTGGGATGGTGTCCTTCAGCTTGCAAGCTTCACCCTTTTTCCCTCTAAACATAGTGATGGTCATTATGGCCAAACAGTTCAATCTTTCCAAAAAGTAAGATCTTTGTCCCCATGTGCACTTGCAAACTGTATTCTGGCTTTTTTATGGTGGTTTTGGAGCAGTGGCTTCTTCCTTGCTGAGCAGCCTTTCAGGTTATGTTGATATAGGACTCGTTTTACTGTGGATATAGATACTCGTCTACCTGTTTCCTCCAGCATCTTCACAAGGTCCTTTGCTGTTGTTCTGGGATTGAATTGCACTTTTTGCACCAAACTACGTTCATCTCTAGGAGACAGAATGTGTCTCCTACCTGAGCGGTATGATGTCTGCGTGGTCACATGGTGTTTATACTTGAATACTATTGTTTGTACAGATGAATGAGAGTTTGCTAATATAATACTTGTGGAGTGGTTAAAAAAGTTGTTTTAATGACTTCTACATAAGTGCATGTAAACTTCTGACTTCAACTGTACTTGAGTGTTTTTGTATATATTTCTACTCAAGTACAGTCATGATCCAGGTAACACACACACATCTGTCACTTTTACTTCTGAAAGATGTTTTCATGTTATTTGCTCACCTCCCAGATAGCACATGTACTTCTCAGAGATGTCTGTTTCAGATCTTTTCATCTGGAAAGCATCACAATCAAATCAACATCTGTTAAACGTCTTATAAAGATCAGATTTACAAACAATCCAACATAAACACCTCAAAGACATCTGCTGAACGTCTTATTGACATCCGAGAAAAAACGTCTTGTAGACGTACTGCAGATGAGCAAACAACCTAAATAATCCATCTTCCAGATGTAAACACAAGCATCAAATCGACATCTGTGTGATGTATATGTGCCATCAGGGCTGCAATTCATCTATAAGGCATTTCCTCTGCCAAAAATCAGTCATTTACAATGTTCACACAAATCATTTAATTCATTATTGAATATGTACTTTCTACAATAACACGATAACAATATAATATCAACAGCTGTCCATGTACAGTGCAAATGAGGCAGACTGATTTAAACGTAAGAGTGCTGTTGAATGAATGCATGTAGCATGATCACAGGTTTGGAAAAGTGGTTTTGGTTGACGGTAGATCAAGAACTAACATATAAAGAACCAAGTATTAGCTGGCCCTAGATATCTGCATTATTAGCAGTAATCTATAGGCACTCATGACAACAGAGACACTTTCTGCACATGTCACCACCTACTTCAACGGCCATCAAGGGATCCCAGATAGCACACGTACATCTACGAGAAGTTTGTTTTAGATCTTTTCATCTGGAAAGCGTCAAAATATCTAAAACAGACATCTCTGAGATGTATGTCTGCAATTTGGGCATTCAATATTTATGGATTTTTCTCTGTTCGAGAATCAGAATCTGTATTTCTAAATGAAAACTAGTTATAACTTTTTAAGGTTACAAATGGACCAAAGATATATGGTAGTTCATATGATTCGTATTCCTCTGGAATCAAGTCAATAATAAGATGTCCTCATAGTTTAGTTCACATCCAGATTTAGCTTCTGAGGGGGGTGAGCTCGTCCACAGCAAGAGTCTCCGTTCCTTCTCCTGTTGTCCTGTCTGTCACGTAGTCTTCAGGCAGTTAACCGGAATCTGCACTAGGGTCAGTCTTTCAATTTCCAGTTGATCTTTTACCTGTAAAGAAAAACAAACACAAAAATGAATCGATGATCTTCAACAGACCATGAACTGAATGTGGTCATGATTAAAAAGGACCTCACAACAACAGTAGAGTTGATTATAAACTCATACATATTTGTGTGAACATAAAAAGATTCAACAACTAAGACACAAACTGAACAAGTTTCACAGACATGTGACTAACAGAAATGGATTAATGTGTCCCTGAACAGAGGGAGGGAGGAGGGGGTCAAACTCAAAAGTAACCGTCGGTATCTGGAGTGGCCACCAGCTGCATGAAGTACTGCGGTGCATCTCCTCCTCATGGACTGCACCAGATATGCCAGTTCTAGCTGTGAGATGTTACCCCACTCTTCCACCAAGGCACTTGCAAGTTCCTGGACATTTCTGGGGGGAATGGCCCTAGCCCTCACCGTCCGATCCAACAGGTCCCAGACGTGCTCAATGGGATTGAGATATGGGATCTACGCCGGCCATGGCCAGCAGAACGAGCAGTATGGCTGGTGGCATTGTCATGCTGGAGGGTCGTGTTAGGATGAGCCTGCAGGAAGGGTACCACATGAGGGAGGAGGACGTCTTCCCTGTAACGCACAGCATTGAGATTGCCTGCAATGACAACAAGCTCAGTCCGACGATGCTGCGACACACCGCCCCAGATCATGACGGACCCTCCACCTCCAAATCGATCATACTCCAGAGTACAGGCCTCGGTGTAACGCTCATTCCTTCGACGATAAACGTGAGTCCGACCATCATGCCTGGTGAGAAAACCGCGACTCGTCAGTGAAGAGCACTTTTTGCCAGTCCTGTCTGGTCCAGTGAAGGTGGGTTTGTGCCCATAGGAGATGTTGTTGCCGGTGATGTCTGGTCAGGACCTGCCTTACAACAGGACTACAAGCCCTCAGTCCAGCTTCTCTCAGTCTATTGCAGACAGTCTGAGCACTGATGGAGGGATCGTGCATTCCTGGTGTAACTCGTGCAGTTGCTTTTGCCTTCCTGTGGCTGTCCCGCAGGTGTGATATTTGGATGTACCAATCCTGTGCAGGTGTCGTTACACGTGGTCTGCCACTGCGAGAATGATCAGCTGTCCTTCCTGTAGCAATGTCTTAGGCGTCTCACAGTACGGACATTGCAATTTATTGCCCTGGCCACATCAGCAGTCCTCAGGCCTCCAAGCAGCATGCCTAAGGCACGTTCACAGATGAGCAGGGACCCTGGGCATCTTTCTTTGGTGTATTTCAGAGTCAGTAGAAAGGTCGCTTTAGTGTCATAAGTTTTTATAACTGTGACCTTAATTGCCAACCGGCTGTAAGCTGTTAGTGTCTTAACAACCATTCCACAGGTGCATGTTCATTAACGTGTGTGTGTGTGTTGAGCACAGAATATATATTCAATGTGAGAGATTTATAAACAATCTTTGTGGGCTGGTCCTTTTTGAACAAACAACACAAGGGTTCAATTTAAGATATTTGGATGGAGATATGATGAGTGTTTGTCCATACAATGCAAGTCAATGGGGTCTGACACTTTCAAGCTCCAAATAAGGACATAAAGGCAGCATAAAGGTAATCCAAACGACTCCAGTGGTTTAATCCATGGATTACCTTTATGTCCTTATTTGGAGCTTGAAAGTGCTGGACCCCATTGACTTGCATTGTATGGACAAACACGCATATCTCTGTCAAAATATCTCAATTTCTGTTCTGCAGAAGATATAAAGTCATTTGAGTTTGAGACCGCATAGAGGCGAGTAAACGATGAGAGAATTTTCATTTCCACAGACAGCCACGAACCAGATAGTGAAGCGAATTACCAAGCATCTCATTTCAATCGTTAAAATCTCGCTAATTTCAGCCATTTTGCTTTGTGACACAGGTCAGGGATGGGTCAGCCCCACTAGGACAAAGGATTGCTATTACATTTACGCATTTGGCAGACGCTTTTATCCAAAGCGACTTACAGTGCACTTATTACAGGGACAATCCCCCCGGAGCAACCTGGAGTTAATGGCCTTACTCAAGGACACTATGGTGGTGACTGTGGGGATCAAACCAGCAACCTTCTGATTACCATTACTGTGGTTTAGACCACTACACCAACACTCCATAACTATTAGAAGTTGCAACAGTAGTCTACATACACATACTAACTCCATTTAATGTTTTCACATTTCTTCTCCAGTATGGGCATTTTTCTCAGATGCAATGTTGATGTTTTCAATGTTGCATTAGAACAGTTGGTCAGTCAAAAAACAAACATTGTATAAATCAAGCTTTATTTTAAGAAAAATATATATTTTTTGGTTTCAAGCGGTTTACCACTTATTACATTATTATTGTAATTGTTAATGATTAATCGATTTTCATTCACTAACGTTAATGATTGTCGATTACTAAAATGTCTTAATTTGCATCCCTAATCGATACATTAGGTCGTGGAAAACACAATAACCGATTAATCAGTTTTTTTTAAATACATTTGCAGAATGTTAAAAATAATGATTATAAAACTAAAAGTCCCAGACGTAGTTTATTGTTCATCCAAAATCCCAATAAAACCAGGAAAATTGAAGATTTGGTGCCTAAAATGGGACTTTTAACTAAACACAAGCCCAAAGCACAAAAGGGACTTTTATTTTGAAACAATGGAGACTTGGCTCGGTAACAATGCTCCGTATATTCAAGTATTTACCAAGCCTAGATTACGATGCATGCCTACAAGTGGCTTTGAATAAAATACACAAGGACTAATGTAATTGTGCTTTTATGGTTCTTCTTATATGTCATTTTTGGAGATTGACAATAACGTACATGACTAACACACAGTATCCGTCTAAAAACTTCATAATCCCATTCAAATATCAAACGTTACAATGTTACAGAACAATAACGTCGTACATTGAAGTTTGTTATAGATGCAATGATTTAAGACACGTCCACACTAATCTGTTTAATAAACGGTTTCCTAACTTTCGAAAGTCTTTGTTTTTTTTGGTGGAGAAAAACGTCGTTCCAGTGAGGAAGGGAGACGTAATGTATCGAAATTAATGCAATTTCAAATGAAAATGTATTAGTGTGGATGTGGCCATAAACTTTTCAAATCAAATGCTTTTGTTTCACCAAAAATGTTTTTCATGTATGTTTTCATTTACACTGTGAAGCTCTAATGTGCAGCATTTTATGTCATTACCTGCAGTGGTGCTGGTCACCCCGCTGACGGTTCCCTCCACGTCGGTTTCGTCCTCTGCATAGCTCATCAAGAGCGCTCGCTGTCTGTCTGTCAACATCCTGGACAGCAGTGAAAGCTCATGTTAGGTTTGGCTACTGCAACGTAATCTGCACCACTTGATTTTTGCCCTGATGCAAAACTAGTCAAGAACAACATTAGAATCTGTTTCACAGATTTCCTCCTAAATTCAGAAATTTAATCTGGGCCTGCTTAAAAATTAAAGTGTATTACTTGGGAATTTTGATCTTGACGTGGACGTAGTGGTCGCCGTAACCGTGGCCACTGACCCGCGGGATTCCTTTCCCGGACAACCGGATCCTCTGGTCGGACTGGATTCCAGCTGGGATCTACGGGAGATTTCAACTGGGGTCAGATGAAGTTAAATTGGTGAATTGGCATAACCGCATGATAATATTTAAACGTCTCACAGAAAGGTTGACGGTCTCGTATAATCCTTGCGCTCGGACTGTGCCACCCAGTATGGCCTGAGCTATAGAAATCATGACATCAGAATGGATATCAGCACCGTCCCTTCTGAAGATCGGACTCTTCTGGACCTGAGAGACAAACACAGATGATTAACACAAAGTACACAAAGAAACACACCACACACCCCATTTTGGTTATTCTTCAACAAGCTTCTCACAATAAGTTTCTGGAATTTTGTCCCATTCCTCCAGACAGAGCTGGTGTAACGGAGTCAGGTTTGTAGGACTCCTGCTCAAACATGCTTTTTCAGTTTTCTATCGGATTGAGGTCAGGGCTTTATGATGGCCACTCCAATACCTTGACTTTGTTGTCTTTAAGCCATTTTGCCACAGATTTGGAGGTGTGCTTGGGGTCATTGTCCATTTGGAAGACCCATTTGTGTCTGAGCTTTAACTTCCTGTCTGATGTCTTGATGTTGCTTCAATATATCCACATAATTTCCCTTCCTCATGTTGTCATCTATTTTTTGAAGTGCACCAGACCCTCCTGCAGCAAAGCACCCCCACAACATGATGCTGCAACCCCCCATGCTTCACAGTTGGGACGGTGTTCTTTGGCTTCAAAGCCTCACCCTTTTTCCTCCAAACATAGCGATGGTCATTATGGCCAAACACTTACATTTAAAAAAAGTAAGATCTTTGTCTCCATGTGCACTTGCAAACTGTATTCTGGCTTTTTTATGGTGGTTCTGCAGCAGTGGCTTTTTCCTTGCCGAGCAGCCTTTCAGGTTATGTTGATATAGGACTAGTTTTACTGTGGATATAGATACTCGTATACCTGTTTCCTCCAGCATCTTCACAAGGTCCTTTGTTGTTGTTCTGGGCTGATTTCTTTTGATTTTCCGATGACAGCCAAGCAAAGAGACACGGAGTTTGAAGGTAAGCCCTTAAAATACATCCACAGGCACAACTCCAATTGACTCCAATTAGCCTATCAGAAGCTAACTGGCTAATTTCCTAAAGGCTGCTTAAAGGCACAGTTAACTTAGTGTGTGTAAACTTCCGACCCATTGGAATTGTGATAGTCAATTACAAGTGAAACAATCTGTCTGTAAACAATTGTTGGAAAAATTACTCATGTCATGCACAAAGTAGATGTCCTAAACGTCTTGCCAAGACTATAGTTTGCTAATATCAAATCTGTGGAGAGGTTAAAAAAAAATAGTTTTAATGACTAAGTATATGTAAACCTCATTGACGATAAATGTATGAATAAAAACAGAGCTCTATATATGCAAATGTATAGTTTATACATTCTTTGACATGACTAAATAAAACCATATTCGCCTTATAATTGAAAAAGTGGATTGCAACCGAATTCCTCAAACCCGATGTGCTGTACTCACTCTGAATGTAATGAAGATCTCTTTCTTCCCCACCGGCATTCTGACCGTCTGTCCGTCCTCAATACCTGCAAAAACACCCCACAGTCACCCCTCAATCTATTCATGAATCAAAGTGTGTGAGATATTACTAATTTAACCCCGATAACTCACCTGCAGGTACCGGCACGGTGACACTCTTCCTTTGTTTAGTCTGACCTGTTCCTCGACACGCCGTACAGGGCGAGGTAATGACTGAACCCCGACCACCACAGCGCCGACAGGAGGAGCGCATCACAAATGGCCCAGTGTTCACGGTCTCCTACAGGGACAGATATTGTACTCTTTTTGACCTTTAAATGGACACCGCTATATCGTCCATCTGTTGTCGGTGTTTCAAAGTGCGTTGCTCACCATGCCCGTCCCGTTGCAGCTGCCGCAATGCTGGACTTTAGATCCTGGCTCGTGTCCTCTGCCGTCACAGCGCTGGCACGTGCCCTCGATATTCACCATAATTTCCTTATTCACACCTTTGGCAGCCTGAGCGAACGTCAACTCCATAACATACTGTTAAAAGCACAATTTATGAAAGTAGATGTAAAAGCGTGACAGCAGAATAAGTAAATGTATAGTCTCTGAATGCACAATGAATGAAGGTTGTGTGAGAAAATCCCATGAGATCAGCAGTTACAGAAATACTAAAACCAGCCCGTCTAGCAACAACAATCATGCCATTTTCGAAATCACTGAGATCACTTTTTTCCCCATTCTGATGGTTGATGTGATTTTTTTTACATTTATATTTATTTTTATCCCCTTTTCTCCCAATTTGGAATGCCCAATTCCCACTACTTAGTAGGTCCTCGTGGTGGCACGGTTACCTCAATCCGGATGGCGGAGGACGAGTCTCAGTTGCCTCCGATTCTGAGACCGTCAATCCGGACATCTCATCACATGACTCGTTGTGCATGACACCGGAGACTCGTAATACTCTCAGCGATCCACACGCAACTTTCCATGCACCACATTGAGAGCGAGAACCACTAATCGTGACCACAAGGAGGTTACCCCATGTGACTCTACCCTCCCTAGCAACCGGGCCAATTTTGGTTGCTTAGGAGACCAGGCTGGAGTCACTCAGCACACCCTGGATTCGAACTCGCATCTCCAGGTGTGTTAGTCAGCGTCAATACTCGCTGAGGTCCCAGGCCCTGGTAGATGTGAACATTAACTGAAGCGCCAGACCCATATCTGCATGATTGTATACATTTCACTGCTGCCACATGATTGGCTGATTAGATATTTGCATGAATAAGTAGATGTACAAGTGCACATATTAAAGTGGCTTGTGAGTGTATATAAAGCTCTGGGAAAAAATTAAGAGACCACTCCAAATTTTTCTTAAATCACCATCTCAACATGTATGGCAGCCATTCCAGTGTCTATTGAATTCCAACACAATCACACTCTACTTAATGAGATCACCTGAACCAAATCTTATTTAATGAGGAAAAGTATAGAAACCACTGCCGTGGTCATCACTATCCTCTTGCATTAGGACCAGCTGGATGGCAAAAACAGTGCTAGTAGTACCTCAAAAGTAACTGGAATAAGAAAATATCTATTGACTATGCCAAAAGAAGGGTTCAATTCTGGGATACATTGAGCATCAGCTTGCCTCGATGCTTAAAATTTCAAAGATGGCGGTCCATAAGAACAAGGTCAAGCAGCAGACACAGGAGCAACAAAGCTAGGATGACATCAAGTGACCTACAAAAAGAATGGCAAACAGCAACTGAGGTGAAGTGCACGGCAAGGACGGTTCGAAACAGGCTCCTAGGGGCAGGGCTGAAATCGTGAAAAGCAAGAAAAAAGCCCTTCATCAATGAAAAGCAAAGAAGAGCCAGGCTGAGGTTTGTAAAAGACCATAAGGGTTGGACCGTAGAGGACTAGAGTAAGATCATCTCTCTGATGAGTCCATTTTCTGCTTTGCACAACACCTGGTCATCTAATGGAGACCTGGAGAGGCCTACAAGCCACAGTGTCTCGCACCAACTGTGCAATTTGGTGGAGGTTCGGTGATGATCTGGGGATGCTTCAGCAAGGCTGGAATTGGGCAGATTTGTCTTTGTGAAGGATGCATGAATCAAACCTCGAACAAGGTTATCCAGGAAGAAAACTTGTCACCTCCTGCTCTGGCAATGTTCCCCAACTATGAGGATTGGTTTGTCCTGCTGGAAAATGCTCCATGCCACACATTCAGGTCTATCAAGGTGTGTTTGGAGGAGCACCAGATCAAGATCCTGTCATGGCCAGCCCAATCTCCAGACCTGAACCCCACTGAAAACCTCTGGAATGTGATCAAGAGGAAGACAGATGATCACAAGCCATCAAACAAATGTTTGCATTTGGAAGACGCTTTTATCCAAAGCAAGTTACAGAGCCCTTATTACAGGGACAATACCCCCCGGAGCAACCTGGAGTTAAGTGGCTTGCTCAAGGACACAATGGTGGTGGCTGTGGGGATCGAACCAGCAACCGTCTGATTACCAGTTTACCAGTTATGTGGTTTAGACCACTACACCACCACCACTCGAGGAGTGGCATAAATTCACCCAAAAGCAATGTGAAAGACTGGCAGAGAGCATGCCATGACGCATGAAAGCGGTGATTGAATATCAGGGTTATTCCACCAAATATTGATTTCTGAGGTCTTCCTAAGTTAAAACATTAAAGTTGTTTTGTTTAAAAATGAAGAGGAATGTGTTTTCTTTGCATTCTTCGAGGTCTGAAAACACAGCATCTTTTTTGTTATTTTGACCAGTTGTCATTGTCTGCAAATAAATGCTCTAAATGACCATATTTTTATTGGGAATTTGGAAGGAATGTTGTCAGTACTTTAAAGAATTAAACAAATTTTCATTTTACTCAAACACATCACTTTTAATTGACTATATCACAATTCCAGTGGGTCAGAAGTTCACATGCACCAAGTTAACTGTGCCTTTAAGCAGCTTGGAGAATTCCAGAAAATGATGGTCAAGCCTTTAGAAGATTAGCTAATTAGCTTCTGATAGGAGGTGTACTGAATTGTGGATGTATTTTAAGGTCAACCTTCAAACTCAGTGCCTCTTTGCTTGATATCATGGCAAAATCAAAAGAAATCTGCCATGGCAAAATTGCTTAAGGACAACAAAGTCAAAGCATTGGCGTGGCCATCACAAAACCCTGACCTCAATCCTTATTTTGAGAAGCTTGTGGAAGAATACACAAAATATTTGACCCAAATTAAACTATTTAAAGGCAATGATACCAAATACTAACAAAGTGTATGTAAACTTCTGACCCACTGGGAATATGATGAAAGATATTAAAGTAATATTTCATTATTACTGTAAAAATCTGAATTACAAGACATTACCAAAGTAAAACATCAAGACATAAATGCCTTCTTAACAGGCTTCGTCTAGTACATAAACAATGTCAAAAATGTTCCTGATCACTCGAAAGAGAATCAAAGAAGAGAGCACTTCTCGAAACTTTATTTATATATCTGACCTCTTGTGGTTGATCGAAGATGGCGTTAAAATCCCCAAAGCCTCGCGCTCCAGAAAACTCTCCGAAGATCTTGCGGAATAGCTCCTCTGGGTCAATGCTCGCTCCTCCGCTCCAGTAGTGCTGATGACCGGCACCAGCCTGACCCGCGTCAAACCCGGCAGAACCGTACGTGTCGTACTGCTTCCTCTTCACCTCATCGCTGAGCACCTGAAGACAACTAATGATATTACAATTGGGTACTTTCAGCGGAAACTCAATATGGCGGTCCAGTAGGGCTGAGATGATTAGTCGACGTTATCGACAACGTCGACAATTTTAGTTGTCGATTAGTCTTTTGATGTCATTTAAAGTAGCATGTGATTATATTAAACAAATGATGGCGCGCAAGGGGGGCACCGCAGCTCAATGTCCAGACGCACTCCAAACAGCTTCAGGTGATGAAGATCGCAAAGTATGAGGAAATTTGCATGTCGAGTGTCTTTATAAGAAAACACCTTGTGATGCATCTTTAACGCAGTTATGTTTAATGCATTACAGCTTTACAAAAGTTAAAATAATATGGAAGCAGGTCATGTAAATAACTACAAGCTCCGAAACTGGCATTTCTCTGTGCGGTCAGCGTCGCTTCTATAAGTTGTGTGAGATATTGAAACTGCATCTGGCTGATGCACACTCTGGTGTGGATACGCTCGTCCCTCGAGCACACGTGCTTAATGCAGCTAGATTATAACATGATGGTTCACGAATTAGTGAATCATAATATACATAATTTATTAAGAGAGTGTTTGTTTTTTGTAAGTTAAAGATAGATCGAAGTGAACAGAAAGGTGAAATTGGCAAGTCTTTGCCCCATTATACACTGCAACAAAATAATTGTCGAATAATCGTTCTAACGTTCGTTAGGTTAGGCGATTATCAAAATAACCATTAGTTCCAGCCCTAATGTCCACACCAATATGCGTTCATAGAGAAAATAGTTTAAAACCTCGTAGGCCTCCGCTAGCTGTGCAAACTTCTCCTTGGCTTGTGGGTCCTCTTTGTTAGTGTCTGGATGATATTTCTTTGCCAACTGAATGGGAAGACAAAATAAAATGTAAGTCAAAGGTCACAATCCACTAATAATATCCAAAGAATCTAATGTAAAGTGGTACAGTATCAGTTAGTCTACTGTATGGTGTTTTACCTGGTAATAAGATTTCTTAATTTCCTTCTGTGTGGCTGTGCGTGGGACTCCTAGAATCTGGTAGAAGTCTTGTTTATTAACAGGAGAACTGGTGTGGAACGACAGCTTACAGTTGATGTCAGATGGGCCCATACCTGTCCACATAGTTATACAATTACATTAAAATCACAATTATTACAACCGTTTTCCCCGAGAGAGAGCACAACTTAAAGCAGATCAAGGGCTTGTGTATGTTTGTTTACATTTGAATTTTTGACAATTGGAGTTTGAATTAACGAGCATTCCGCTGGCCCATTTGAACATTCCATCAATGTAAGCCAATGGGATTTCATCATCTGCTGTGTGAACACCGCAAGTCAAATAAGTTAAAGACAAAGAACATTACAACGCCTCGTCCCAAACAAATGCAATGTGATTCCAGATACAAGCCACCTGCCTATCCACATCAGACTTGACGTGACATTGCAATATTCATACACTCAAATGAGGATTATTGACAATAAAATTGAGAGAGCAATCACAGATAGTACAGTGTGTTTATTGAACACAACTCATTTTCTCACCGATGCTCTGTAACGCATTCAACGGCAAGCCCAGAGGGGATAAATACACAATCACACACATACACAGGGAAGTTAATTGATGAACTGCATCCTTCATCAGTATGTTCCGACTGTTTATGTTCACGCGGTACTCCTGTTGTTATCTCCCCGATCTCCAATAACAGGGAAGCGGAGAGAAAGTTGGAATGAGCCAGCATGTCACCCCACTACCATTCTGAACCGGTGCTCCGACAGAGCTCCGGCTAAAGAGAACGAGACATCAAGCACAACATTCAGTATGTGTGCGACACCCTTGAACAAAAATGTTGTTCTGAACCTGCTAATGAGATGCTGGCTTTCAAAATCTCTAAAGCGAGACCAAAATCTCCAACACAAGGGTCCTGTCTACACCAGGCACATCCATCAAACAGTTTAGATTATGTCGGCACATCCAGTGTAGCCAGCCTCAAGTCGTTGCGCCGTGTTGTGCCCGCTGCAATAAGAATAACTCGAGACCCATTTGTTGACTGTGCTGCCTGGTGCGACGTCACAGAAATAGTATCCATGCCAAAATTCGAAAGCCCTGTTGCTCGTTGTGGCTGGTTAGGACAAAAACTCTGATTACCAATGGAAGATACCTTTTATCATGTGTCATGGCATTGCGTCTGGTTTGGACATGGTCATAAAATGTCTGTGCTGAATTTTGTGGATTTAACTTGAAACCTCTAGGAGTAGTTACACCCCGTCTATACCAGACAAGAGTGACGCGTGGCATCGTGCCAAAAACAATAGAATCCATTATAATCAATGATGAGGTCTACACTAAAAGTGTCTGTTGCGGCGCATCACACCGACAGCAAACGGATGTCCTGTTCTATTTTGCTCTACATGCACTGGCGCTACTGCTGCCATCAACACAAATAAACAGTTTAGACTCTTCATGACTCGGCGCGTCCAGTGCAGACAGCCTCAAGTCATTTCGTTGTGTCCATGGATGCACCCGTTGAAGACAGGGTGTTAGTGTTGGAAATTTTGGTCTCGTTTGAGAGGATTTTGGAAAAAAACCTAAACCAAGATGTAGAATAACAGTACGATGGCTTCGTCAAGCCAACATAATAAAAATGTAAGGTACAATAAAGGGAAAAAACAAAAATTTTTAGTAACTTTACCATTCCAATGGATATAAAATTGATTATTTGATCATTATTTATTTTTTTTAAATGTTATTTTATCCCCTTTTCTCCCAATTTTGGAATGCCCCATTCCCAACTACTTAGTAGATCCCTCAGTGAGTGATGCACGGTTGCTCACCTCAATCCGGGTGGCGGAGGACGAGTCTCAGTTGCCTCCGTCAATCCGTGCATCTTATCATGTGACTCGTTGTGCACGACTCCACGGAGACTCACAGCATGCGGAGACTCATGCTACTCTCCACGATCCATGCACAACTTACCACACACCCTATTGAGAGTGAGAACCACTAATCACGAGCACAAGGAGGGTACCCCATGTGACTCAAGCCTCCTTAGCAACCGGGCCAATTTGGTTGCTTAGGAGACCTGGCTGGAGTCACTCAGCATTCCATGAATTCGAACTCGCAACCCCAGGGTTGATAGTCAGCGTCAATACTTGCTGAGCTACCCAGGCCCCCATGATAATTATAACTTTGTAATATATAACTTGTATTTGTGTTTGTAATTTAGGTTAATTTAATTGCTGACTGTTTGTATTCATTTATGCATTTTTTTTTTTATCTCATGTGTTTTCTTCCTCAGTTTAATTGCTGTAATGCTCAGAAGATTAGCTAGTTCTTGATCACATGCATTGATGTACCATTGGCATGCATTGACATCTTGCTTTCTAACCATATTGCAAACAAATACGCATTCTTAAATCATCTCTAGCCAACAGAGTAAGGCAGATCTATATGGATTAGCTCATACCTCATTCTTGCACATGGTGTTTGAAGGACAGCGTTTGTAGTTTGTACGCAGTGTAATGTTCATCAGGCCTGGTTCAGTGCACAACTCACCTGTCATGCCTCTCAATGTCACCGCAGTCCCGTCTCTCCCTCCAAACATAAGGCCTGTCGTCCATATCGGCCGGCCTGACAGCCTTGAGAAGCTCCTGTAGGCTCCATTCGGGCAGGAGATGAGGGCTGGACAGGCTCGTGTGTGGCAGGAGGACGCGGCCACTGTGATCCAGCGTGCGGAGCTGCGAGTCGCGGAACACGCCATCTTTACTACAGCCAGAGCGGCGGACACGAACGCGACTGCGCATGTGCGAGAAATACGCGCATGGGCACTGGGGTTAAGAATGTTCTTGCACAGCCTGGCCATTCTCCGAAGAAAGCAGAGTGGAGGGGCTAGTGACATTGAAGGTAAGATTGACATTAGTGAATTACTCCCAGCATTAAACTTAAAGCAGTGGGATGATAGGCAGTGTGATGAGCGCAACATAAAATGGCAGCCCCCATGAGGGCGTCCCTGCCCTATGTAGAATAAAACGGCTTTCATAAGGTTACTTATGTGTCTCATTTGAGTGGTCATAGTTTTATAGATATGTTTCAAAATTACATTTAATTTCTTTAGGTGTAAAACTTTGGGAAAAAATTACTGAGTGCAACATACAATACAATATGCACAGTATGCAGTATAGGCTAATGTTTTTTCTCCTGCAAAAATGTTCCCCAGCAACCAAAGTTCTGCCATTATTTATTGTCTAACAATTATTGTTACTTTTAAACAGGTTTTTTTCTCTCTAATTGGCCATTTCTGTTTATTTTATGTAATTGTATTTAATCTAATTGTATTTATATATTTTGAAATATTAAAAAATAAATCACATATCTATTATTTTTTCTGATATTGTGGCCTTTACCTGTATTTTGTTTATTGCAGAGCTTACTGTTCTTTGTTAAAGGTGCACTTGGTAACGTTTTGCTTGGGTTATCTTGTGCTTACAGTGACACCTAGTGGTGTGGATGCAGCATCATTTAAAATCAATAGTTTTCAGTTACAGATGCCATTGTAGAAATTCAGTATTCACAATCAGCCATGATTAATTTAATCCAAGAGTGAAAGTGTCCAATAAGAAGACAGTTACTGAGATTAAGCGAGTAGTATTCGGCTGGTCATGTGATTCTAAAATGGCTGCCCCCATGAGGGTGCCCCTGCCCCATGTAGAATAAAACAGTTTTTATAAGATTACCGATATTACAAGAGTCCTCATCTCATGTGAGTGCTCATCATTTTATACATATGTTTAAAAATTACAGTTAATTTCTTTAAGAGTAAAATTTTTTTAATGGGGAAAATGTAGATTTCTTTCTTTCTTATACCATAGTAACACAGCTGTAGTAAACATTTTATTTTGACAGAAACTATCACATACAGTTTGTTAAAAGTTGCAATATACAATACAGCACAATGCACACTCTAATGTTAGACATGCACAACATGCAAATAAGGTTAGAGAATTATAATGTGTAGGCCTATAATGTGGCTTGACTTTCTATTGTCTCATATATAACGTATGCTCCATTCCAATGTGAAATTATATGTGTCATGGCAAAAAATATGAATTTTTTTTTTCTCCAAATTTGGAATGCACAATTTACACTACTTAGTAGGTCCTCGTGGTGGCGCGGTTACTTACCTCAATCTGAGACAAGTCTCAGTTGCCTCCACTGAGACGTCTGAGACGTCAATCCGTGCATCTTATCACGTGACTCGTTGTGCATGACACAGCGGAGACTCGCAGCATGTGGAGGCTCATGCTACTCTCCACGATCCACACACAATGCACCACATGCCCCATTGAAAGCGAGAACCACTAAACATGACCATGAGGAGGTTACCCCATGTGACTCTACCCTCCCTAGCAACCGGGCCAATTTGGTTGCTTAGGAGACCGGGCTGAAGTCACTCAACACGCCTGGATTCAAACTCATGACTCCAGGGTTCGTTGTTAGCATCAATACTCGCTAAGCTACCCAGGCCATGAAAATATGATTTTTTTTTTATATTTGTGCTCGCAGTCAATAGTTTTTTTCTTCTTCTTCTTTTTTATTTATTTATTGTGTAATCTTCATTATACAGTAACATGTATTGCAGAATGTCTTTATTCAGGACTTCAGGGACATTTTATTCTATTAGGTCATAATAACAGGTTTTAAGCTGTTGTTAAAAATGGTTCTATTTTGGAATCCTGTCAGAAAATTGATTCCAAACTGTGAAAGAAAAAAGTGTTCTAGAATGTTGACTGGAACGAGCACTGACGGCGTTTCTTTTGCGCAAGACTGCGCGATGTACAAAACATGTTGTATGACGCAACAGTCCGAGTGCATTGTTTGTATATCAGATATTCAGCGAACTTCTTTCAAACCCACAGATTCATAACACACAACAGACACCCGGAAGGTTGAAACGCGCATCCAGCAGAGCAGAATGAATCGTTTCAAGACGTCCAAATTCAAGAATACCACTCCGAAAATCCCCAAGAAAGATGTGAGTACAGGCTCCTTTAAAGCAGACCCTGCAGATAAAGCGAGTTGTGTCATTATGTCTATGATTTGGTTCGATCTTAAGGAGTGGTGCAGATGCACTGATGGTGTCTAAACTTCCTCCATCCTGAACTGAACGTTTGTGAGGCTTTATGCTCTTGGATATGAATGATCACGCATGAGAAATCATATGCACATAGATATGCTGCACATGTACAGTGATTATAGTGTCATTTCATTGCACATACAGTATGCATTGATTTCTGTTGCAGATGTGATGTTGCAGTGAGATATTGTTGCACGTGTACAGTGTGAAGTGACCTCATTTGATCTCAGCAGTGTCTTAACAGGGACAGATAAGAGAGATCATCCTTCATGGTGTCATGATGTTTTGTAAATCGCAGCTCTGAGTGTTATCGAGATTTTTTATTTTTATACAGACACACATTAGTTTTGTACTGTATATATTGTTGATGTCAGGTGCAACTGTAACATTTTATACATTTTACTTAATAACTCACAGACTACTAGCAATCTACCTTCCTCTTTTGCTGTTAGAAACACATGTACAGTATGTGCCAAAAGTAATTGTACCCTTAAACGACTTTTAATGAGAAAGACTAGGACCATAATTTTGAATTTAATACAAGAATTCAGTTTTACAACTGTGACGGTGTTTGTAGGCATTTGTAACACTATATATACTATAATTTACATGAGTAATTTCTTCAACAATTGTTTACAGACAGATTGTTTCACTTTTAATTGACTATATCACAATTCCAGTGGGTCAGAAGTTTACATACACTAGTTAACTGTGCCTTTAAGCAGGTGGATTGGATGTGTACCTGTGGATGTATTTTAAGGCCTACCTTCAAACTCAGTGTCTCTTTGCTTGACATAATGGGAAATTTAAAAAAATCAGCCAAGACCTCCACAAGTCTGGTTCATCCTTGGGAGCAATTTCCAAATACCCAAAGGTACCACGTTCATCTGTACAAACAATAGTACACAAGTATTAACATCATGGGACCACGCAGCCATCATACCGCTCAGGACGGTTTGGTACGAAAAGTGCAATTCAATCCCAGAACAACAGCAAAGGACCTTGTGAAGATGCGGGAGGAAACGGGTAGACGAGTATCTATATCCACAGTAAAACGAGTCCTATATCAACATAACCTGAAAGGATGTTCAGCAAGGAAGAAGCCACTGCTGCAAATCACCATAAAAAAGCCAGAATACAGTTTGGAAGTGCACATGGAGACAAAGATCTTTTTGGAGAAAAATCCTCTGTTCTGATCAAACAAAAATGTAAGTGTTTGGCCATAATGACTGTCATTATGTTTGGAGGAAAAAGGGTGACTCTTGCAAGCTGAAGGACACCATCCCAACAGTGAAGCATGGGGGGTGCAGCATCATGTTGTGGGGGTGCTTTGCTGCAGGAGGGTCTGGTGCACTTCACTAAATAGATGACATCATGAGGAAGGAAATGATGTGGATATATTGAAGCAACATCTCAAGACATCAGACAGGAAGTTAAAGCTCAGACACAAATGGGTCTTCCAAATGGACAATGACCCCAAGCATACCTCCAAAGTTGTGGCAAAATGGTTTAAGGACCACAAAGTCAAGGTATTGGAGTATCACAAAACCCTGACCTCAATCCGATAGAAAATATGTGGGCAGAACTGAAAAAGTGTGTGCGAGCAGGAGTCCTACAAACCTGACTCAGTTACACCAGTTCTGTCTGGAGGAATGGGACACAACTCCAGAAACTTATTGTGAGAAGCTTGTGGAAGAATTCCCAAAACATTTGACCCAAGGTAAACAATTTAAAGGCAATGCTACCAAATACTGACAAAGTCAGTATATATATATATATATATATATATATATATATATATATATATATACAGTGAGGAAAATAAGTATTTGAACACCCTGCTATTTTGCAAGTTCTCCCACTTAGAAATCATGGAGGGGTCTGAAATTGTCATCGTAGGTGCATGTCCACTGTGAGAGACATAATATTAAAAAAAATCCAGAAATCACAATGTATGATTTTTTTAACTATTTATTTGTATGATACAGCTGCAAATAAGTATTTGAACACCTGAGAAAATCAATGTTAATATTTGGTACAGTAGCCTTTGTTTGCAATTACAGAGCGTTTCCTGTAGTTTTTCACCAGGTTTGCACACACTGCAGGAGGGATTTTGGCCCACTCCTCCACACAGATCTTCTCTAGATCAGTCAGGTTTCTGGGCTGTCAGCTGAGAAACACGGAGTTTGAGCTCCCTCAAAGATTCTCTATTGGGTTTAGGTCTGGAGACTGGCTAGGCCACGCCAGAACCTTGATATGCTTCTTACAGAGCCACTCCTTGGTTATCCTGGCTGTGTGCTTGGTCATTGTCATGTTGGAAGACCCAGCCTCGACCCATCTTCAATGCTCTAACTGAGGGAAGGAGGTTGTTCCCCAAAATCTCGCAATACATGGCCCGGTCATCCTCTCCTTAATACAGTGCAGTCACCCTGTCCCATGTGCAGAAAAACACCCCCAAAGCATGATGCTACCACCCCCATGCTTCACAGTAGGGATGGTGTTCTTGGGATGGTACTCATCATTCTTCTTCCTCCAAACACGGTTAGTGGAATTATGACCAAAAAGTTCTATTTTGGTCTCATCTGACCACATGACTTTCTCCCATGACTCCTCTGGATCATCCAAATGGTCATTGGCAAACTTAAGATGGGCCTTGACATGTGCTGGTTTAAGCAGGGGAACCTTCCGTGCCATACATGATTTCAAACCGTGACGTCTTAGTGTATTACCAACAGTAACCTTGGAAACGGTGGTCCCAGCTCTTTTCAGGTCATTGACCAGCTCCTCCCGTGTAGTTCTGGGCTGATTTCTCACCTTTCTTGGGATCATTGAGACCCCACGAGGTGAGATCTTGCATGGAGCCCCAGTCCGAGGGAGATTGACAGTCATGTTTAGCTTCTTCCATTTTCTAATGATTGCTCCAACAGTGGACCTTTTTTCACCAAGCTGCTTGGCAATTTCCCGTAGCCCTTTCCAGCCTTGTGGAGGTGTACAATTTTGTCTCTAGTGTCTTTGGACAGCTCTTTGGTCTTGGCCATGTTAGTAGTTGGATTCTTACTGATTGTATGGGGTGGACAGGTGTCTTTATGCAGCTAAAGACCTCAAACAGGTGCATCTAATTTAGGATAATAAATGGAGTGGAGGTGGACATTTTAAAGGCAGACTAACAGGTCTTTGAGGGTCAGAATTCTAGCTGATAGACAGGTGTTCAAATACTTATTTGCAGCTGTATCATACAAATAAATAGTTAAAAAATCATACATTGTGATTTCTGGATTTTTTTTTAGATTATGTCTCTCACAGTGGACATGCACCTACGATGACAATTTCAGACCCCTCCATGATTTCCAAGTGGGAGAACTTGCAAAATAGCAGGGTGTTCAAATACTTATTTTCCTCACTGTATATAAATATATAGAGACGATAACTGGAAACAAATCACAGAATTAAATATGGAAAATAACAGGGTTTTGTGACAATATGTTTGCCTACATCTGCTTTAAAAATTTATTTGTACAAATATAATATGCTTCACATTGTTAAAATAGCTGACAGTTCACAGTACATATATATGGTGCAATCTGCAGAATATTCATGATCTTCTCGATCATATGACACGAATTTACACTGTTAAAGATTGACAGCTTCTGAGCAACACATTGGTCTGCGGTGAGTCTCAGATGTGATGTCAGTGTTTGTTGTCTGGTGTCAGGATATAAAGAGCTGACTGATGCTGGGGTAAGCGTAAGGTGATATCTCCTGATCCGGATGTGAGGGTCCAATATGCCACGTGCAGAATCGCCCACCAGCATAGGAGAGTGACACGTGACTGATGACTGAATGTGCACCATTGTTATTGCTGCAACTGTCGTTCTGCAGACGAAATGCTCTTATACCTGCTCGGTCAGCATGCACACAAAACTATTTATGACCATAAGAACTTATGTTGCTTTGGTTTCTGTAGGGCTTTTAAAACTTGAAAGTGTCAACCCAACAGGGTCATTGACAGACCCTGGAGATGCAGCACTTCAAACAGGAGAAGAATTAAGCAACCTAGTCTAATAGAACGAACGTTACATTTTAACAAACTGACTTTTACGTGTGCGTTCTACGTTTCGCTATTGTTTTCTGGTAAATATGAACACTAGAGGTGTTCACACAATAGGAGAAAGGTGTCCCGAGCCATATCGCTCCTGGAGATTCAGCAAGCTACTATCAGGTATACTTGTAGAGACTGAAAATAATAGTTTTGAGATTTTAAACTTCAGCAAATTCAATATATTTAGATCTGTATTTATGGTGTTTAATAATGCATTGGTAATGCACACTCTTGCCAGTGAAGTTTGATAGGTATTGAATCTGCCCATTTGATCATATTATTAAAACAAGTCCAATGGAAAAGTCCAGAAGATTTTGGCCAAATTGTAAATGCAACATCTTCACTGGTTTAATGGCATGTACACATATACTTGTATCAAAAATGAATACGCGTAAAAATTTGTCTAGTGAATTAATTTATCCTGAAAAATAAAAAATACCCTGAACGTTTTAACCTACATCCATCCATCCATCTTCAACCGCTTATCCGAAGTCGGGTCGCGGGGCGGCTGCTCCAGCAGGGGGCCACAAACTTCCCTATACCGAGCCACATTAACCAGCTCTGACTGGGGGACCCTGAGGCGTTCCCAGGCCAGTGTGGAGATGTAATCTCTCCGCCTAATCCTGGGTCTTCCCCGAGGCCTCCTCCCAGCTGGACGTGCCTGAAACACCTCTCTAGGGAGGCGGCAAGGGGGCATCCTTACCAGATGCCCAAACCACCTCAACTGACTCCTTTCGACGCAAAGGAGCAGCGGCTCTACTCCGAGCTCCTCACGGATGACTGAGCTCCTCACCCTATCTCTAAGGGAGAAGCCCGCCACGAGTTGCCTCCACTTCTGAGACCGTCAATCTGTGCATCTTATCATGTGACTCGTTGTGCATGACACCGGAGACTCACAGCATGTGGAGGCCCATGCAACTCTCCACGATCCACGCACAATTACCATGTGCCCCATTTAGAACGAGAACCCCTAATCATGACCACGAGGAGGTTACTCCATGTGACTCTACCCTCCCAAGCAACCGGGCAAATTTGGTTGCTTAGGAGACCTGACTGGAGTCACTCAGCACACCCTGGATTCGAACTCACAACTCCAGGTGTGATAGTCAGCGTCTATAATCGCTGAGATACCCAGGCCCCCTTTATGATGATTTTTTAATAAGTTTGTCGTGTCATGTACCAAAAAGTAATCGCGATTAATTGCGATTAATCACAGATAACTGTGCGATTAATTAGTTACAAATTCACAGCTCTACTTTATAGACACTTATTTTCCCCCTATTTTACTATGCTATGATATCGAAACACTTTTACTGCAACACGTCATTTGAAAAACGACTTGTTTTAATGCTTGTATTACAGACCCACCTACATTTACACCCTTAATCCAACGTGATTCGGTGTCGGACTTTGGATTCGGAAGATCGTGGTTCGAGTGCTGCCAAACATGCAAGCGGACATGTGAGACGAAACTCTTCTCACTGGTTTCTTGCAGATGCTCGAACACATTCCCCCATTGCACGTGGATTCTTGTTGACATCCTGAAAGGATTTGAAAGCGATCAGCTGAGCATTACAGGAGATCTGCTGCACTTCCTCAAGTTTGCTGCTTCTGAAAGGGCCTGTGTGTGTGTGTGTGTGTGTGTGTGTGTGTTGACTGGCAAAAGTGCTGCGTTTCTATCCATTTCCTCTTTTCTGTTTGTGATCAAACGTTAACTTGAGACCTTTACTCTGACTTGAGACTTTCAGTTTACAGGCATCAGTTTAATGTGATGTCTCCTGATTTAGTAAATGCAAGAAAAAGTCACTTCCTCCAACTTCCTCCATCTCATTTTCGCGGTCAATTAAAACAGACGCATCTCAACCACGATATTGTAACCTTAAGTGCACAATTAGACAACCAGTAAACCACACTCAAATTCCTGTATCTGGCTGTTAATAAATATGAGTAAAATGACCAAGTCAAAAGATTTAGCCAGTTCGTATTCTAATATATTTAGTACAAATTTAAAAGGAGAATAGAAATGCGTCAGTGGCTATGTTTATATGATCTGATCTTTTCAGGCACTATTAATTGCAAGTGATCAAATCAGATTTGCGCGTTCAGACATGACCAGCCTATCTGCATGGGTTGCTTTGGTAATGACGTAGGCGTACCCACGTGACGATGCTTTCAAAACAGATGCGGGAAAAATGGAGGTGCATCATTTCGCTCTCCAAATAGGCACCTTGTCCCGAAATCCTGGTAAATATTGTGATGTTCCTTGCTGCAGTCACCGATCTTTGACGTCATTGTTAGCGACACACAAGAGTGACGCAAAAGACCATTTGAGCAGCCAGACTGAGACACATCTGAAAAAAATCTGATTTCATGTGATTTTTTTTGCTGTCCAGACTATCAAAACCTCATCTGGATACAATCTGGACATGCATATTTAGTGGCAGTCAGAACAAGGCCTTGGTGTTGCACAGTAGCCTATACCGGAGCCGTAGTCCTACCACAGACTCAAGCTTCATAAAATATTAAAAGTACAATCTTTTGGAAGATGAGACTTTAGTCGTATCAGGGTCCCCTCATGTTATGATCACATGACCAGCCGAAAACGACTCGTCCTGTTATTGGACACTTTCACTCATGGTTAAATTCATCATAGTGAATTTCTGCAATGACATCAGTACATTAAAACGATTGATTTTCAATGCTGCAGCATCCAGGCCACTAGGTGTCAGCGTAAGTCCGAGTCGACGCACAGAAAAAGGTTAATGAGTGCACCTTTACATATCATCTTCTGCTGTTCCTACAGAACCAAATGAAAGGTTTGTCTTCCTGTTGTGGAGACATGTGTTAATGAACAGTATTTCATCCCACCTGTGTTTCTGTCCAGGGTTGGATCGCTAATGTTCGAGGAGGTTCCTTCTCTTCTCAGGGCAACCACATCAAATCCAGCTGCATTCTCGTGGCCTTCAACACAGATCAAGCTGGTGAGAACACAGTCTCAAGAAGTGTTGTAATCTGATGTCTTTATGTTGTTCCTCTTTATTGTTGTGCAAGCCAACTCGTGCCGGTCAGGTGTGTTTATATTCTGTGTGAATGTGGAAGAAGTTCTCACTATCACCACTGAATATCTAAATGCATCAGTTCAGATCGGACGAGAATGAACGCTAAATAACTGATCCCAGAAACCATTCGGGCACAGATTGGCAACATTTGGTTTTCCAAACTAAAAGCTCTCCGTTCTCTCTCTCTGTAGGTGGTGGAATGGTCGGCCTGTCTTCGGTGAGTCCTGGATCTGATGGGAAGTGGATTGTGACCCAGATTCCATGTCACGCTGGTAAGAAACTCCTTCACACTCACAATTACAGATCAAGTGTTTTCAGTGAGTGCACAGTTATGTTATTTTCTATTTCATTGGGCCAGCGATTAAAGTGATAGTTCACCCAAAAATGAAAATGTGTTTTTTATTCGCTCCCCCTCATGTCATCCCAAACCAGAATGCCGTTTCTTTTTCTGTGAACACAAAAGGGGAAATTCTGAGGAATGTTCTCACTGCTATTTGTTATACAATGACACTTTATAGTGAAATTGAGCCCTCAATATTCTGATAACTCCCCAAAATCAGCTTATTTAAAAAAAAATCGGACAACTATCTGGATAAATTCCCAAATATATGTCACCAGATGGTTCTATATACACTCACCGGCCACTTTATTAGATACACCTGTACATCTACATATTTGTGTGATTATCTAATCAGCCAATCGTGTTGCAGCAGTGTAACGTATAAAATCATGCAGATACGGGTCAGGAGCTTCAGTTAATGTTCACATCAACCATCAGAATGGGGAAAATATGTAATCTCAGTGATTTGGACCGTGGCATGATTACTGGTGCGGTATGGGCTGGTTTGAGTTTTTCTGTGATTTTCATTCATCAGTCGCTAGGATTGACTTAGAATGGTGCCAAAAACAAAAAAATATCCAGTAAGTGGCAGTTCTGTGAATGAAAACGGCTTGTTGATGAGAGAGGTCAACGGAGAATGCCCAGACTGGTTCGAGCTGACAGAAGGGCTACGGTAACTCGGATAAATCCTCTGTAGAATTATAGTGTGCAGAATGCACAACACACCGAAAGCTTGAGGTGGATGGGCCACAACAGCAGAAGACCTCGTTGGTTTCCACTTCTATCAGCCAAGAACAGAAAGCTGAGGCTGCAGTGGGCCTACCATTTGTGTACCTGCAGAATTCCAGGTTTGACAGACCAGGTGATGTTTTTCCAATCACCAGCTGTCCAGTTTTGATGAGCCTGTACCCACTGCAGCCTCAGTTTCCTGTTCTAAGCTGACAGTAGTAGTACCTCGGTTCTGGAAACGAACAAACATCCTTCCGCTGATGCAGATGCAACCCCGAGCTAAAATACTCAGACAGTGTTTCCTGCACTTCCATTCAACACCATTGAAACACTGATATTGAATCAGTAGTGTGAAACATACAGTGGGACCAGTGTAGCCTGATTCCTGAACAAATGACTCATATGAGCCAGTTTGTTTGATTCTACAGAGTGAAACATACTGTGTGACGAGCGTAGTCCGATTCTCAAACGAATGACTCTTATGAGCCACTTATATTGAATGTAAAGCACAAAACATACAGCGCGACCAGTGTAGCCTGATTCCCGAACAAATGACTCTTATGAGCCAGTTCTTTCGAATCTACCACGTGAAACATAGCGTGCCACAAGTGTATTCTAGTTCCTAAACAAATTAATCTAATGAGCTGTTTTAAAAAAATATGTTTTTACCTACAGCGTGAAACATATTGCGCGACTAGTGTAGACCGAATCCCATACAAATGACTCTTATGAGCCAGTTCTTTTGAATCTACACTGCAAAACACACAGCTTGACCAGTGGACCATCATGCCATGGTCGAAATCACCGAGATCACATTTTTCCCCATTCTGATGGTTGATATGAACATTAACTGAAGCTCCTGACCCGTATCTGCATGATTTTATACACTGCACTGGTCTGGTTCCTGCCACACTGAATGCATCAGGCAGATGTGGGCATTCGCTTAAAATATATCTGCTTACATGCGACCCAGATGAGTTTGTCCTAATTCTCTTCTCCTTCTCCCTGTCCCAGACCAGGTGACTGATCTGGACTTCTCGCCATTTGATGACTACCTTCTGGCAACCTGCTCATCAGACGAGACGGTAAGACATGATATTTTCGGGCTCTGTATTTGACCGTCGGCATAAAGTCTGGTCCACTTTTGTCAGTTTTCCTCGGATGGCAATTCCAGCAAGTCCTTCCTCTGAAGTGATCATTGTAGCATCCTGGTACCTTTTACACACAACTTTTGTTCCTGAAATTTGAGTGCTATAAACCTTTGCATCCCGACTCCTGGATAGGGCTGGAAACCGAGAACCAGTTCTTATTCAGAAACGGTTCCATAAAAAAAATGGAATCGGATGATTTTCATGACTTTCGGTTCTGGAAACAAACTAACATACTTCCGCTGATGCAGATGCAACACCGAGCTAAAATACTCAGACAATGTTTCCTGCGCTTCCATTCAACGCCATTGAAACACTGATATTGAATCAGTAGTGTGAAACATTCAGTGGGACCAGTGTATTCTGATTCCCGAACAAATGACTCTTATGAGCCAGTTCGTTTGAATCTACAGGGTGAAACATACAGTGTGACGAGCGTAGTCCGATTCTCTAATGAATGAATCTTATGAGCCACTTATTTTGAATGAAAAGTACAAAACATACAGCATGACCAGTGTAGCCTGATTCCCGAACAAATGACTCTTGAGCCAGTTCTTTACATTTACATTTATGCATTTGGCAGACGCTTTTATCCAAAGTGACTTACAGTGCCCTTATTACAGGAACAATCCCTGTAATAAGTAACCTGGAGTTAAGTGCCTTGCTCAAGGACACAATGGTGGTGGCTGTTGGAATCAAACCAGCAACCTTCTGATTACCGGTTATGTGCTTTAGCCCACTACGCCACCACCACTCTTTCTAATCTAATTTGTAGTGGGTGCATATGTTTGCAAATGCCGCGACTGGGCTCCCCCTTCATTCTTTTGAATCTACAGCATGAAACATACAATGCGACCAGTGTAGTCCGATTCCTAAACAAATGACTCTTATGAGTCGGTTTGTTTTGACACTACACCTCAAATGAGGCTGTGGGAGTGCTTGGTTGCCCCCTAAATTCTCAGTGAAGTGTAGTTACAGGTGCATTGGTTTAGTTTGAACTGGAACTCTTAAATGGCTTTCCTTTGACAGGAAGTTCAGCCCATAAGAATGTGCATCGTCTGGAAACAGCCTTGAGCAGAGTCAGCCATCTGTTAATTCTTAACTTGTGCCACACCATTGTGCTGTTATGTCTGTTCACCTTAACAACATGAAACAAAAACACAGACACACACAAGCTCATTTACAGGTGTCTTCTGCAGCCATTGTTATATCAACCTGTATAAATGACTTTTTTAAGCAGTCAAAACATGCCACACAGATGTTGAGATGTTCAAAGATGGTGTCGAGTTTTTCTACCTCAAATAAAAGACTGATTTGACCGCTCAGCAGAACAGACAAATAAAGTTGTTGATGAATTCACTGTGTAGGCCTCAAGCTGCTGATGCTGTATTTCTCCACAGCTGGACTCCGTCTGACATCTGTGTGTTTAAAAGTGTGTGTGTGTGTGTGTGTTTTGGCAGTGGCTGAGTCAGTGTATGGTGGTTTGGTGTTTAGTAGTCAGTTCACAGAGGTGACACTGAAGACCCGGAGTGTGTCTAGGGTAATAAGGCCGTTCCATTTACAAAAATGTACCATGGTAATCATCGTTTCTGCCTAAATACCATATTTAGAGACATCAAAACATCTTAAAAATTACAATTATTATACAGTTTTTTTTGGATGGTGAAAAGTAGGCTGCCAAAGGCTATAATTGGTCTATGGGTCATTGAGCATTTGTGTCCATGTTGGTTTCATACATTAATTACTTCTATTAAAAATAACATGTTCATTATAGCCCTTGGCGACTATGACCCCTGGAGTCGCGAGTCCGAATGTGACTCCAGCCAGGTTTCCTAAGCAACCAAATTGGCCCGGTTGCTAGGGAGGGTAGAGTCACATGGGGTAACCTCCTCGTGGTCACTGTAATGTGTGGTTCTCGCTCTCTGTGGGGCGCGTGGTGAGTTGTGCGTGGATGCCGCGGAAAATAGTTTGGATCTACCAGTCACACGGTTTCAGCCCTGGTGGATCCCCGGAGCCGAAGGGAACTTTATGGACATCGAATTTGCTTCTGAATGGCGGGTTCCTATGGTCCAGTTGGATGAACCTATCACCGCCCCCACACCTCCAATGGCACGCCCCTGTACGTCATCACCCAGTCCACCAAGCCAGTCACCTTCGTCTCTGGAAATAATACGGAGCAGTTATCCTTTTACCTGATCCAATCTCCATCGGCATCCTTGGTCTTAACTCTGCTGTCCTCCCTGACCAGTCTTGTGTCTCATTGCAGGTTGAACCGGCAGATTTATCCAGAGTACCGTTGATATACCATGACACGAAAGCGGTGTTCAGCCGGTCCCATGCCACATCTCTTCCTCCTTATCGCCCGTGCGACTGTGCGATTTTATTGCTTCCTGGCACTTCACCTTCTCGAGGACGGCTCCCGAGAGAAAGGCCATGAACAGGTATATCAATGATTCTCTGGAAGCCGGTCTTATCCGCCCTTCCTCATCGCTGGCATGGGGCGGGGTTCTTCTTCGTGGAGAAGAAGGATGGCTTGCTTAGACACTGTATAGAATATCGGGGGCTGAATGACATCATTGTGAAGAATTGATATCCTTTGCCGTTGATGTCCTCAGCTTTCGAACTCCTGCAGGGAGCATCCGTCTTTACGAAGTTGGACCCACGCAATGCTTATCACCTTGTTCGAATCAGGAAGGCGGATGATTGGAAGATAGCTTTTAACACCCATAGTGGGCACTTTGAATATTTGGTCATGCCTTTCGGATTGGTCAAGCTCCCGCCGTCTTCCAGGGACTCATAAATGACGTGTTCGGAGACGTGGTTAATTGCTTTGTGTTTGTTTATCTAGACGATATTCTGATCTTCTCCCAGAATATCCAGGACCTTGTTCAGCATGCCAGGCAGATGCTTCAGCGACTGCTAGAGAATCGTCTGTTCGTCAAGGCGGAGAAGTGCACTTTTCATGCATAGTCGGTTCCCTTCCTGGGGTTCACCGTTTGATACGAGGGAGTGCGCATGGACCCTGCCAAGGTCAGAGACGTCGCCGATCGACCAACTCCAGATTCTCGCAAGGCTTTGCAGAGGTTTCTGGGGTTCGCCAATTTCTATTGGATGTTCATTCGGAATTACAGCCAACTCGCCGCATCCGCGAAGTAACTTACCTCACTCTCTGCCAAGTTGGTCCTGTCTCATGTATCTGTTTGCTTGCCCATCTCTGCCCACGTATCGGGAGTGTGGTTGCTTTCCAGTCTGCTGTGTGCTTGTTCTCTGCACCTCACTACACTTCAATGGAGGATTCCTCCCGAATCTGCTCCTGACTACCACGACGCACACACTAACCTATGAACACACCATCCACAAACTTCTAACCCTGCCGCTGCTGTCGGTGAAATCATTTTCTCAGTACGTGATTTACGTTAGTTAGAGGTGTGAAATTCCTATGGGATAACATTGTAACATGTTATAAATATTTGTTTTGTCTCTCAGGTGAAACTGTGGCGTGTGTGTGATCCGGACCAGAGTCAGCCGAGCAGTCCTGAGGTGACTCTGAGTCCGGGAGACAGCCGACTGGAAATCGTTCTCTTCCACCCTGCGGCCTCCGGTCTGATCGCTGTGGCGTCCACAAGAGGAGTTCAGGTGTGGGACACCACGAGAGACTCCGCCCTGACAGGTAAGACCTTCCCAGATCACCTTCTGCATTAATACTCACTTAACAACCACCATCTAAATTTAGTCTTGAATTATTGTAGTTTACACTTCAAGCTTGTCAACACTGTCTGTGTCTTTTTTGGCTCTTTCTTTTGTTGGTTGTTTTGTCTATGTTGGATTTATTTGTGTGCAATGTTTTGTTTGATGTGCCGAGCCTCTGGTTGTTTCCAGGGCTGCTTCTGGGGTCTAAAGTGGAGCAGCGGAGGTAAATGTTTCAGCTCAGATGCACCGCAGAGTTTTGGCTCCAAATGATTGGCTGCTGCTCTCTGGTGCCTCCTGCTGGTGCTCCCTCAACCTCTCATTTCTACATCACACCGTCACTCTCTGCCCTCATCCTGTTTTCATGTGTTCACGATGCTTTTTGTCAGTGTGATATTCTCCATCTCTTGGCAGTTTTTCATCAAAATGTGCTTTATCACTCAAGGCACAACATGCATTTGTGCCATTTCAATTTGGGATCTGTTAACAGTCCTACGCCACACGACTGGATCCTTGAGATCTGCTGTGGTCATATAAGCTTTCCCTCAGTGCCTGGTCACCACACTTCCCCTAACAAACACTTGTATGTGTGCTCATTCATGCTGCACTTGTGTGGATTCCTCATTGACACTGTGTGGGAATGTTGCCATTGATTCTGACACTGTAATCCTAAATGTAGATTGAGAACTTACGCTCCTAAGTTCTGATGTGTGTGTATGTGTTTGTATGTGTTTGTGTGTGTGTGTGTGTGTGTGTGTGTGTTTGTGTGCAGTACTGGAACAGCACGCCGATCAGCTACAGGGTTTGGCCTGGAAGGAAGATGGCTCTCTGTTAGCTTCATCCTGCAAGGTAAAAGATCTCTTCAGCAGCCAAATTCTCATTACCCCAGTCGTTTTTTATAAGCATAAAATGAACCGTTGACCCAAAAATGAAAATTCTCTCATCATTTACTCACCGTATGCCATCCCAGATGTGTATGGCCTTGAAGATTTTTATGAATATTATTTTTATTAAGGTTTTTATTTTTTAGTGACTGGTTAAGTGCTCTTGAAAAAGATGTGTTTGAAGATGGGAAAGTCATTCCACCAACATGGTATGATGAAACTGAAATTCTGGGAAAGTTTTGGTGCCTCTTTGTGTTGATATAACAAGGTGACGTTCCTTAGCCGACCGTAGGCTTCTAGCGGGAGTGTAGATCTGCATAAATGTTTTTAGGTATGCTGGAGCAGACCCAGTGACTGTTTTGTATGCCAGCATCATGGCCTTGAATTTAATGTGTGCATCAACCGGCAGCCAGTGGAGAGAGACAAAGAGTGGTGTAACATGTGCTCTCTTAGGTTCATTAAAGACCAGACGTGCTGCTGCATTCTGGATCATTTGCAGAGAGGTCTAATAGCACATGGAGGAAGGCCTGCAATGAGAGCGTTACAGTAGTCCAGTCTAGTTATGGCAAGGGACTGAACGAGCAGTTGTGTGGCATGTACAGAGAGGAAGGGTCTTATCTTCCTGATATTGTAGAGTGTAAATCTACATGATCGTGCGGTCTTTGAGATGTGGTCCGTGAAATGTAGCTTGTTATCGTTATCGTATAATTGTTATTATTGTTATCATGTAATGTTATCATTAGACCTTATTACTGACCAAAAAACAAAAAACCGGTTCCCACATTTTGTCGAATATTGCAGAATTCCCAGAAATGGTGTATCTAATTCTTTCCAGATGCAACGCAGACAAAACGGGATAACTTTCTTAGCTACAATCACACCGTATTGAACAGGTAACCGTATCTTTGGACTGAGAGACTCCAGAGAGTCTGACCAACCAAGAATTGCTATCATTGGGACAGGAAGTAAAACACAGTTATAGACCTTGGCAAAAAACTCATGCCAAAAAGATGTTCCAAGGTACCCACGGCAGCTTTACCCTCATCACAGGAGAGACAGAAGTGCAGTCTATGTAATACCTTGTACTGCACAATTTGGTGTCTTGAATTTATGGGACAGGACTAAACAGATAGAAGCCATTTGTCCCAATCAGTCTCGGAAACCTGAATCCGTAGATCTTCTTCCCAAGCAGTTTTCAAGTGACGGGATGAAAAGTCTGTATTAGCTTTAAAAGCATTTACAAATAAGGATGTTAAGCCCCCCCTAGCTTGAAGATATCTGAAGAAATGAGAAGAGGGAAGGTCGAATCTCTCGCTGAGTTGAGCAAATGAGGCAAAAGCTTGTAAATATAAAAATTAATATTTACATCTTTCATACTTTGAATTCCTTTACCTTGCCATTCCCTAAAAACTTGATCTGTAAGTGAAGGTTTGAACGCATGATTATAAAACAAAAATGGTAAATTGTCTGTACTTATATAGCGGCAATTTTAAAAGCGCTATACAGTGCGTCTCATTCACCCATTCACACACACATGACAGCAGAGCTGCTATATAAGGTGCTAGCCTGCCGTTGGGAGCAACTTGGGGTTCAGTGTCTTGCCCAAGGACACTTCGGCATGTGGGCTGGGAATCGAACCGCCAACCCTGCGATTGGTGGCGGACCCGCTCTACCACCTGAGCCACAGCCGCCCCACGGATTATAACAGATAGGAGTAAATAGGGAAGTACTTGGTAAACTTAATTACCTTTCTGATCTGGTACCATATTCTGATAGAGTTGTTAAGGATAAAATTATTTTTGGGAACCTCTTTGCTAGACAAAGGTGCTGAAAGTGAATGGCACTTTGTTCTATCGCTAGCCAAGAGGGGGTATCTGCTCGAACAATGCCCGGAAAAGAATCCCGCCAATACATTGATGTTCTGCAGTTCTCTGCCCAGTAATAATGATGAAGGTGAACTCCCCCATGTGTTTGGGTTTATGCACATGAATTTTGGATATTCTGGTGATTTTAAAACCCCAGATGAAAGGCATAATAATGGAGTCAAGAGTTCTGAAAAATGATTTGGGGGAAAAAAAAGGCAGATTTAGCAAAAGATATCAAAATCGTGGAAGGATCACCATTTTAATGACATTAATGCGGCCGACTTATGGATTACTTTTATGCTGCCTTTATGTGATTTTTGGAGCTTCAAAGTTCTGGTCACCATTCACTTGCATTGATCTGCATTATCTTGTCTAAAGCCATTTGAAATGGCTGACTCTTGCATGGCAACTGGATCTATATTGTCACTGACGGGCATAAATGCACTTTTTTGCCAATTAACAGAATAACCAGAAACGCTGCTAAATGAGTTTAATAAATCCAACCGAGGGGGAACAGAGTGCTCGGGATCTGAAAGGTACAGAAGAACTTCATCAGCATAAAGAGATATATATGATCTACCTGACCTAAGCTTAAGGGTGGAATCTGCGGATGATGTCTAATGGCAATTGCCAAAGTTTCTACACCCCTGTCATGTGCCCCTATGCAGCTCAAATTGCGGGGATCTTTCGAAATTAGTTGGCACTGATGCGCAGGGATGGGCTTTGCAGATTTTTTAAGAATATCTCAGTTCTGTAGGTCCATACAATGCAAGTGAATGGTGACTAGAACTTTGAAGCTCCAAAAAGCACATAAATGCAGCATAAAAGTAACCCATAAGACTCCAGTGGTTAAATCAATATCTTCAGAAGAGATATGATAGGTGTGGGTGAGAAACAGATCAATATTTAAGTTTAATCTCCACTTTCACTTCCACATTCTTCTTCTTTTGTATTTGGTGATTTGCATTCTTATTGCATATAAGCGCCGGGAGGAAAATGTATTGTAAAAAAAGGACTTAAATATTGATCTGTTTCTCACCCACACCTATCATAGCTCTTCTGAATATATTGATTAAACCACTAGAGTCGTATGGATTACTTTTATGCTGCATTTATGTGCTTTTTGGAGCTTCAAATTTCTAGCCACCATTCACTTGCATTGTATGGACCTACAGAACTGAGATATTTTTCTAAAAATCTTATTTGTGTTCTGCAAAAGATAGAAAGTCATTCACATTCACAATGTTAGTAAGTGATTTTATCGCACTGAAGTCATGTTAACATGCGTATCGTTTATGTCTTGTGGCTATACTTTTGAACAAGTGAGAGTTTTGAACATTTACGGACTGGCCACATTCACTTCCATTGTAAGTGTCTCACTGGAACCACGATTTTGCCTTTTTTTAAAGAAAAGGAGAGATGAGTCTAAATACATTTTTGTGGTAATCTTTATGCCATTATGTCACACATTGAGCTCAACTTGCTTTGAAACGGCAATATTCGTTTTAAGCTGTTGACTTCATGAGATGGAGAAAAAGGCCTGGAAAACACCAGCTGTTAATATAGCCCCTTGTTTAGCTTTTCAACTCATTTTGGGCTTGTTTGTGTAAAAAGAGCAATTTTACTGGCCTCTTCTACCTCCCAAAAGTGGCAATTCTCTATTGCATTTGTGGTGTAATTGCATATTCACCCCAATAGATGTCGCCAAAGTGTTTGTTTTTTCCCGCGCAAATCTCTTCACTCATCATAGTGGATCATTATTCATCAAGTAACCCAACTCATCATAGTGGATTGTGTTTATTACCAGAAAACATCATTATCACATCCACAGGGGTAAAACTACATAAACCCTGTCCCTGTGTCTTTAGACTCTGTGGAGCTCCCGGACAGAGCATCATTCATTCGACTGAGAGAATTTATGATTTAATCTTTTTGAGGAAATCAATTATCACTGGCCCATGAAAACCAGCCTTCAGTCATTTACTTGAAATATGTGAATTGTACATGATCACATTATCATTAACACCAAGATTACACTTCAAATAGCCAGATGTGTCAGTATGATTCTGTGTTGTGGTTCAATGGAAACGTTCAACCGCCGTCTGTTTTCTTCACTTCAGTAGTGTTTCTATTTCTGGACACAAAAGGTTTCTGCTTGGCAGGAGCAATGTTATCATTTCATTCAGTTTATGGAAAATGGTGTTGATATATCAAGTGGAGTGTGAGTCATTGGTCTCTCAAATTTAAGTTTGATCAATTATGGCTTTATTTTCCTCTTATAGTGCTTTCAGCTATATTAATAAGTAAGGACAAATGATGCTATTAATGGTAATAATGCTAATATACAGTATATACATTATTTATACATGTGTGTGTGTGTGTGTGTGTGTGTGTATACATACACTGGTCAGCCACAACATTAAAACCACCTGCCTAATATCATGTAGGTCCCCCTCTAGCCACCAAAACAGCTCTGACCCGTCGAGGCATGGACTACACGAGACCTCTGAAGGTGTCCTGTGGTATCTGGCACCAAGACGTTAGCAGCAAATCCTTTAAGTCCTGTCATTTGTGAGGTTGGGCCTTCATGTATCGGACTTGTTGGTCCAGCACATCCCATAGATGCTCAATCGGATTGAGGTCTGGGGAATTTGGAGGCCAAGTCAACTCATTGAACTCTTTGTCTTGTTCCTCAAATCATTCCTGGACAATGTTTGCAGTGTGGCAGGGCGCATTATCCTGCTGAAAGAGGCCACTGACATCAGGGAATACCGTTGCCATGAAGGGGTGTACGTGGTCTGCAACAGTCGTTAGGTAGGTGATACGTGTGAATGCCAGGACACAAGGTTTACCAGCAGAACATTACCCAGAGCATCCCACTGCCTCCGACCGGCCTGCCTTCTTCCGATTGTGCATCCTGCTGCCATCTCTTCCAGAAGGGAATGACGCACATGGCCATCCACATGATCTAAAATAAAACGTGATTCATCAGACAAGGCCACTTTCTTCCTTCATTCCTTGATGGTCCAGTTCTGATGCTCACATGACCATTGTGGCACTTTTGGTGTTGGCCAGGGGTCAGCATGGGCACTCTGACCACTGTGTGTCCTGGCATTTCATGGTGACTTATCATAACATTTTATAACCTTACAATCTCCACAAGTCCACCTTATTAAAGCCAATGCGCACTGCCAACATGTGCATTTTCCCCATTAGCTGAACGCAAGAAGAGCAGCCAATGGAGAGCGCTTTCATGACAGGCCTCGTTTTATGTGCGCACAAATCACTGCAGTATGAATTTGGCGGCTATGTTCGACAACGTGGAAATTATTTATAAAGCGGATTCAATGCTAGCATTAAAGACATAGTTCACCCGAAAATATAAATTATCTCATCCTTTACTCATCCTCATGCCATCCCAAATGTGTATGGCTTTATTTTGTTCTGCAGAACATCTCTGTTGGTCCATACAATGCAAGTGAATGGTGACCAAAAATGTGAAGCTCAAAAAAGCACACAAAGGCATCATAAGATTAATCCATAAGACTCCAGTGGGTTACTGGTATGGAAGAACTTTGAAGATTCACAAAGCACATAAAGGCAGCATAAAAGCGATTTACACAGTATTATACTGAACCCAGTGGATTACTCCATGTCTACTAAAGTGATCCAATCGGTTTTGGGTGGGAACAGACTAAAATGTAACTCCCTTTTCACTAAAAACCTTGATATCAGCAGTCTCCTTGATGATCATGATTGCAAGCTTGGTTACACTTCCTAGCGGTATCTAGCGCTCTGTGCATGCGTCAAGCACTAGGAAATGTAATGGTAAATGGTCTGCACTTATATAGCGCCTTTTTAACCTTAACGGTATTCAAAGCGCTTTACACTGTGACTCATTCACCCATTCACACACACACATTCACACACCAATGGTGGTATGCAATGGCCATGCAAGGTGCTAGCCTGCCATTGGGAGCACCTTGGGATTCAGTGTCTTGCCCAAGGACACTTCGGCATGTGAAGTCTTGTGGGCCGGGATTTGAACCACCAATCCTGCGATTAGTGGCCGACCCGTTCTACCAACTGAGCCACAGCCGCCCAAATCTCACCCAAAACCGATTGGGATGCTTCAGAAGACATGGATTAAACCACTGGGTATATATAAAGTGCTTTTATGCTGCCCTTTTGTGCTTTGTGAATCTTCTAAGCTCTTACCAGTGTTCCTTATTTAATTGATTGTTTATTGATCAGTATGGAATTGCTTCCAAATTTTGCTCTCGATATCAGAATTTTTCCATTTTTTTTAAAGTTCAGGAAAACCAGTCGGAGTTTGTTGTCTGTAGCAGCAGTGAGAATTGCTGAATATTTACTTTGGCACATGTGCAGTTGTTTTGTGTGTGTGGATACACAGGAGAGTGAAACTCATTCAATTCAATGTGTGAACTCGCAATTCAAGCTCAAACTTGAAACACTGATTAAACAGCTGTTGCTTCTGCGCGCACACACACAAACACACACACTGATCAGGTCCTGCTTTTTGGTGTGTGGCATGCTTCTCATTTACAACACTGTGCAGTTTTATTCTCTTTCCCTCTGATGGGCGTTGGGGGTCAGACAGGTCAGTCTGTGTGTAGTCTGTTCTGTTTAAGTGGACTTGTAATAAAACCTTCCCTGTAGAAATGCAGGCCTTTATTTAAAGCAGTATAGATTCTGATCTGGGATCATGTTTTTGCATTCTGTTTCATATGCGTATGGACTGTCAGGTCCCGTCTGAATGCTCGGGGTGTAAAACTAATCCCCTCTCGGTCTGGGGATTGCACAGGCTTGTGTGTGGGCTGCCCATGAGAGTATTAACATGTAAACAGCAAATAAAATACCGTTTACCATAACTACACAGTGCGATGAACTATAGTTTCAATAACATGATCTATCCTTATAAAGGGTACTTATCATAAAATCACAAGGTGTTCCTTGATCTTTTTGGAAATAAAGGGTTTTGATGCACTATGTAGTGACCGGCTATGCTTGAAATAGGCTACTACCGCACTGCGCGGTATACGCTCGAGTAATACCTACTTTTTAATATATAATATGTAAAACGGTATACATTATGCAAGGGTAGATGTAGTCAACAGTTAAACATTTCTTTGCAGTTACAATGAGGCACTAACAATAGAAGTATTCATTGTTTCAGAAGTAGAGCCACAAGGCGAAACATTATGATTTTAGTGTGACAAATCTGAAATTTACCGGCGTTGCAGCGCATACTAGATTACATGGTTTGATGGTGTTATGTTGTCATGGCAACAAAGTTTTAATATTAGATGTAACTTTTCACAGATAAGATTAATAAGCAATTTTATAAATGTTATGTATTGTGGCTATGCTTTTAAAACGGTGATTATGGATATTTATGGACATTTATGGATTGGCCCCTGTGGCAGGGCGGAGGGCGGGGCCGGGCCGTGATCCTACACACTCGGTCCTTTATCAGGCTAATCAAGCCTCCGAGAGGGATAAAGGCCGACTGCGGAGGATAGTGCGGGAGAGAGAGATCGTTTACGGACATGTCCGTCATGTGTGTGTGTTTGTGTCTTTTGTTTAAGTTTCTCATTAAACTATTATTTATATTGTCAAGCCGGTTCTCATCTCCTCCTTGCCCATCTAAATCCCTTTACACTGGTGCCGAAACCCGGGAAGGAGGAGGGATACGGCGTAGTAGAGTTCTCGCCACTACCGTACACCCCAACGGAGCAGCCGCGGCCAACTGCCGGGGGGACGAGGAGCCTGTCCGCCTGGAAGCGGAGGAATGGCCGCCAAACACGAGGGGAGAAGGGGCTCCTAATCTACCGCTTGGAGCCGTCAGGGCCGCTGCCAGGGGCGGGGGAGACCCCTTCTGTTCCCCGAGAACGCGGCGGGGCATTCCGTCCGCCAGGGGCTGGAGGACTGCCCCCGATCCGCCCGGAGAGGTGCGGCTTTCGTCTGTTAGAGGGTGGAGGAGTGGCCGAGGAACAAGCTACGGCACATCGGAGAACTGGCGAGTGTTTTTTTTTTCATCTCTCTCTCCTCTCTTTCACTGCCGCTCCGCGTTGGCCTTTTCCCTCTCGTTTAAATTTTACAGTGTTTTTTTGGGGGGTACTACACTGTTACAGGAAGTACCCCCCCATTTTTATTATTTCTGTTTCCCTCCCCTTGTCCATCTAAATCCCTTTACAGCCCCATTCACAAAAGTCGGAACCTCGCGCAACCCCCGTGCAAATCTCAACTGGAAATGAATGACTTCCGGGTCTATCGTCTGTTGTTTGTGTGAACAGACGGCATTAGAGATGATCGCGCTTTTGTGATAAAGTTGTAAGCAGCTCAACGAATGGATCAGAATTCAGGTGTCTCGAGACGTGTTTTTAAAACAATCAAACAAACAAAAAGTCTGAAAGTCTTTTAACTTGACACGTCGTCTTAAAAACGCAGCGCTCTTGGCGCGAGACGCTGAAAAACAGCGAGAACAGTCAAAGACGTCCGTTTAGCGCATGCGTACGTTTGAAAGAAAAGTAATAAAACAGGGCGGATGAACACAAAAGCATTTTTGTTCCAACCAAATGTTCTTGGTGTTGAAATAACTAGACGCGGCTGTAAGAATGGAACCGAACGCGGGCATCTCTAGACACGTTTCTGAAAATGGAAGCGTTTGTTACTCGACACGGCATCTTTAAAACGCATCGCTGAGGCCTGAGATAAGAATTCAGCGGGATGTGGTGGAACCATCAAAGGTGTCTTTTTAGTGGATGTTTAGAAAAACAAATGCAAGTCAGACAGACTCGGAAATGCCTTTGGTGTCATCAGCCCCTTAGAAGGCAGCTGCATGCAGCATATATGCGTTAGCAAGGGAGCTTCACTAGTTATTGGTACAGAGCCGACATGTGTGGCATGTTTCTATTCGCCAGTGTATGTGCGGGCCCACCTCTCTTTCATGATAATGAGAGATAACACTCAGTGTGTGTGTGTGTGTGTGTGTGTGTGTGTGTGGATTTGTGGGACTCTTGAGTGAATGTGTCGGTCTCTGGTCTTCATTAAAGGTTTGTTGTGTTGACTGATGAGTGAATGAGGCAGCGGCGGTCACAGGCTGTTCAGATTAGCTCTCATTTCCCCTCACCGAGGGCAGACGCTCTCCTGATTGGCTGTATTTTCGTGTAACGGGGTCGTGTGATGGTCACTGATTGACTGAAGTGGTTTTGACGTTGAGTGATAGTCCCACAGCTTAGGGTTTAGACTGCCATTTGTTTCGACTGGCTCGTAACAAATACCACATGAAGCCATTTTTACCTTATAACGATTGAGGCCCATCAAGACATGCCTAGAAAATCATAGTACTCATTTCAATTCTGAAAGTGTCAAAGAATTTTAAGGAGGTCATATTAATATTTTGGGCAAATTCAATGTAAATGTTTTCCACAGTACCAAATGTGATATTGTTAAGAGGTTAATTTCTACAAAAACCAGTGCCCACGTGTAATGATTTAATACAATTTAATAGTAGTATGTTTGAAAATATTCAATATAATATTTATTTGTTTTGTTTTTTTGTCTTCTTAGTCAATGTTGTCTTGATCGCCTGCTATTCATTTTAACAATATATTAAAGTATTGATAATTTTCTTTTCTCTGCAGGACAAAAAGCTGCGGATCTTTGACCCGCGGGCCCAGACGTCAGCTGTTCAGGTACTGTGAAATGACCTCTCTTAATCCAACTTCCTGACCCGCCTCTTTTCCTCATGAGCTCAGAGAGTAAACGTCATATCAATGACCCTCTGACCTGATGTCACCTTTCATATTCTAGCGATCTTACTCCGTATACACTTTTGGTTCTAGAAGTTTCATTAAGGAATCAATAGAGCGTTTGTGACATGTTGATTACCACACAAATGTATTGCTACTCGTTCCTACTTTTCTTTAAAAAGCCAAAAATGGAGGTTACAGCGAGGCATTTACAATCGAAGTGAATGGGGACAATTTTTGGAGGGTTTAAAGGCAGAAATGTGAATCTTTTTGAAAACGCTAAATCACTTTGTGCGTAATCGCTAATCACTTTGTGCGTAATCGCTAATCACTTTGTGCGTGACCACTAAATCACTTTGTGCGTGACCACTAAATCACTTTGTGCGTGACCGCTAAATCACTTTGTGCGTGACCGCTAAATCACTTTGTGCGTGACCACTAAATCACTTTGTGCGTGACCACTAAATCACTTTGTGCGTGACCGCTAAATCACTTTGTGCGTTATCGCTAAATCCCTTTGTGCGTAATCGCTAAATCACTTTGTGCGTAATCGCTAATCACTTTGTGCGTGACCACTAAATCACTTTGTGCGTGACCACTAAATCACTTTGTGCGTGACCGCTAAATCACTTTGTGCGTTATCGCTAAATCCCTTTGTGCGTAATCGCTAAATCTCTTTGTGCGTCATCGCTAAATCCCTCTGTGCGTGACCGCTAAATCGCCTTGTGCGTGATCGCTAAATCGCCTTGTGCGTGATCGCTAAATCACTTTGTGCGTGACCGCTAAATCGCCTTGTGCGTGATCGCTAAATCACTTTGTGCGTGATCGCTAAATGTATTTGTGCGTGATCGCTAAATCACCTTGTGCATGACCGCGTAAATCGCTTTGTAAATAAAATTATTATTATTACTATGACCATCAAGTTTTCTGGGGGTTACTCCACTTATTAATTTTTTACACCAAATATGAATTTTCATAAAAATGTCAAAATATCTGCAAATATTTAAACACTTAACACACACTTGTGTTTTTTTGTTTGCGTCATGATAACACCGTGGCTACCTGCTTGATGTTACATCACCCGACTTTGATTTGGTAGACAGAAGTTTTTCCAATTTTCAAACGATTTGTTTTTGTTTTTTTAAAGAAATAATAATAAAACATTATGCTGCACTACTCGGGCCAACATTTGTTTTTCAAGAGTTTCAGATTTTAAAGAGGCTTATTTGTTTTAATGTCTCCGAACGGTTCCACCACATGGCATTTTTTACTTTAAACCACAGAAAAGAAAAAAAAAATGACTTTGAACTCAGAAGAGGTGTATGCAATATTTGGAATTTCTTTCTCCCAATTTGGAATGCCCAATTCCCAATGGGCTTTTAAGTCCTCTTGGTGGCATAGTGACATCAATCCGGTGGCGCGCGTGTGGCTTCACGTCATCCACCGCAGCATCCACGCTCAACTTGCCACGCGCCCCACCGAGAACAAACCACATTATAGCGACCACGAGGAGGTTACCCCATGTGACTCTACCCTCCCTAGCAACCAGGCCAATTTGGTTGCTAAGGAGTCCTGGCTGGAGTCACTCAGCACACCCTGGGATTCGAACAAGCGAACTCCAGGAGTGATAGACAATGTCTTTACCACAGCGCTACTAATGTGTTTAATGTTCATTTCAACAGACACTAAAGCATTTTAAATAATCATTAGAAAATTGATAATGCATCATGCAACAAATATATGAACAACTGTATTTTTATAAATGAATCAAGAATAATTAATGCTATCAAAATGTTTTGTTCAATTTTAGTTCATGATGCCTGATCACTCTAAACACTTATTTGTCAGTAGAACTCAAGTATTTGGGGTAATCCGTTACACCCATTTTTTTGAGTTAATAATCTCCAAGTTTAAGTTGGTAGAACTTTAAGGTTTTGATTTTGTAGTACACATGCATGTTAACTGATCTTAACTTGAAAATATTGAAGACGCCAAAGCTTTAAATTGACCTCTTTGACTGAACTTATAATTTCCATGTAATCGCAACTTAAATATTTTAAGTAGAGGGAACCAGACTGAATTAAGTAAACCCAACTGAATTAGACAGGTTAAATGAATCTCTTTCTGTTATGAATTAGCTAGCGCAGTGAATGCTAGCATGACCCGTTTGCTTATTGATTCCTTCACTTTGTTGTTTCTCATGAGCTAGTGAATCCATGGGAACCAGTTAAACATTGGGAAGCAATTCAGTGCCATACCAGTGTGGCCATGACCGCATGAGTCAATGTGACAGATGAAAACGGTCTACAATCACTGCAGCTACTGTTTGCGAGCGAATCAATTTACCGATTTGAGCAGGAACGAGGAAGTTCAGGTCGGATCAGACTAAACATTCCCACAGCCTTCGTCAGTGGTGAGGTGTGACCTCACTGAAGGTTTCTCCAAGAGTGAGTCGCTTTGTATTTGTGATGTCTTTTGTAGGTAAATAGAAGCTCAGAGGAATCAGATAGGGTCACAGTGGATTATAGATTACCCACGCTGCTTTCTGAATAAACACACAATGCTCCGACGCTTTACTGAAGAGATTAGTGTCACAGAAGAGCGCTAGGCCTGACATCTGACACCGCATCATGATCGCAAACACACACTCTTATGTGATCTGTGCCAGTGTGTGTTTTTGGAGTGTCAGGTTATTGGATTTTTTGCTGGTTCTCACTGAAATTGCAGAATCACAGTCTGGTTAGATACAGAGAAGATCTATGAAATCTCTCTCTGTCTCTCTCTCTGTCTCTCTCTCTCTCTGTGTGTGTGTGTGTCTCTCTCTCTCTCTCTCTCTCTCTGTGTGTGTCTCTCTCTCTCTCTCTCTCTGTGTGTGTGTCTCTCTCTCTCTCTCTCTCTCTCTGTGTGTGTCTCTCTCTCTCTCTCTCTCTCTCTGTGTGTGTCTCTCTCTCTCTCTCTCTCTCTCTCTCTCTCTCTCTCTCTCTCTCTCTCTCTCTGGCCTTACTTGTCGAGTCAGATGCTTCTGAGACCGCATCCAGCTGGCACTGTGCGGCACGTGTGTGTGTGGGTGCCCACCACCGCCATTAGCATCACATTCAAACGGGCCGTCCCGTGCCAACCCAACAAAACACCACCTCACAAGACTTATAATTGCCGTTTTCCACACAGTGTTACGCTTTGTTCTCTTTTGAACTCTTGTCATGACCACGATCTCTTGCTGACTGCAACCGTCCACTCCGGGCACGGACACCCTCTCGCCCGTCCCAAACAGGGTCAGAGTGGTTTCTAATATTTTATTTATTATATATATATATACAATTTTTCTAGACATCCCTATTTGTCTTTCAATTATTTTTGTTTTGTTCGTTTTGTTGTCTCGTGTATTACTGTACTTACTAAATTCCGACCTCACGTTCACGTCTTCGTACAACTCTTCGTTTGATATGCCATTTTATTTTACTCCATGTTATTTTAATTTAGTCCGGCTTTGTTCTGAGTTTGATTACGTGAAGTGCTCAGAGTAAAATGTGAGTTGTCATCTCATAATTACAGTAATTCCAACATGACGTTAACGTTCCAGTTTAGTTTTAGTTTTCCAGGGTATTTAGGTTTTTATTTTAGTTGTAGTATTTAAGGGTTGCCAAAGTTAGTTCTTTAATCAATATAATAAAAATTTTTTAACAGCATTGAATTATCATTGAGTCGTCTTGTGCGATTGGTATCTGACATTTGCAAATTTGTCGAATTGCAAAAGTAAAATTTTTTATAATGTACTGTGTGTCAAAAACAACATTTATGGTCATTTATTTTGTTTTGGAGCAATGATTTGTACTATTATGTATGTTTTTAATTTATGCCAGTTAACGTAATTGTTTTCATTTAGTTGTTTTTTTAGTTTTCGTAAAACGTTTTCAGTTTTCACTCTACGACTGTTAGATTTACTTTAGTTTTAGCTTGTTCAATGCTTTCTAGATTCAACCTAGTCTCACAGAATTATAGTTCATGTAACTACATTTTTGCAAACTGAGTGTGGCAGGGCGGAGGGCGGGCCGGGTCGTGATTCCGCGCACCCCGCCCCCTAATCAGGCTAATTAAAGGCCGACCGAAGACGGCAGTGCGACAGATAGAGAGATTTACGGGCAGCTGTCCGACACCTGTGTGTGTTTGTCTTTTTGGTTCAGTTTATAATTAAAATATTTTTTATATCGTCTAGCCGGTTCTAGCCTTTCCCTTTTAATTAATGAATCCCTTTACACTGAGTTTTACGCATTCTACGTGTCTGTGGTGTTGTGCATGACAACGCGGAGACTCACAGCATGTGGAGACTCATGCTACTCTCCACGATCAATGCACAACTTACCACACGCCCCACTGAGAGTGAGAACCACTAATCATGACCACGAGGAGGTTACCCCATGTGACTCTACCCTCCCTAGCAACCGGGCCAATTTGGTTGCTTAGGAGACCTGGCTGGAGTCACTCAGCACGCCTTGGATTCTCCAGGGATGTAGTCAGTGTCAATACTCGCCGAGTTACTCGGGCCCTTTTTTATAGTCTTGACCTCATGTGAATCGCAGCTTTTATCATCACAGAGCTTGTGCCACCACACACACACCCATAAAACAATACTTTCATGCGCCAGGTGATGAAAACTGTCCGTTTATGGAATGGCCGCAAAGTATGCTCGCTTTTCTTTGACAGATAGTCTGATATAGACAGGTAGGTTAAAATAGAGGCTAATTACAGTCCGGTGTACACAGTATTTATGGGAAGAAGTGAAACTGTGTAATTTTCTCTGTTAGAAGGCACCAGTATGATCTGTAATCAGTGTGCGTGTGCATGTATTCAAATGTATGGCTGAATTTAGGTAGCTGGCATAGCTGTGTGAGTTTGCTGGGAGAAAATCGTGGAAATTTGCTCGCATGGAAATGTCCTATTTGTATGTGCTAAATGTGCATTTAAGGGCCTAACTTGCACTAAATCGCTGAAAGCTCAGATTAGACTGGTGTTTGCTATTGCTAGTTTGTAGTATGTGATTGGACCCCATAACCATAAGTGTTAAACTTCTATTTATAACTCATTCAACACTTCGTACTTCAGACATGAATAATACCTCAATTCTAGTGGGTTGTTGAGGAGATTCCTCTGAGACTTTTGAAACAGTGTGTGAATGTTTATGCACTGGCCCAATTCACTTCCATTGTTAGTGTCTTATTGAAAATGGAGGGGTTGCTGCCGGCCACCAAGGGTCGGAGGAGCCGCTGCCATCCGCCGAGAAGTGGAGGTGCCGTTCCGTCAGCCAGGGGTCGGAGGAGTGGTTGAGAACCAGGCGACAGCGTGTTTGTTTTATGTTGAGTTTTACATTAAACTTTATGTTGACTATTCAGCCTCCTCCTTGCCCATCCTTTAACAGTTACAGTGGTGCCGAATCCCAAGAAGGAGGAGGGAGTGGGATAGGGCGAGCGGGAGACACAAACACAGAGAGAGAGAGAAAAAACTTGCTCCCCAGACATGCTGTCGCCTGGTCCTCAACCACTCGTCCGCCCTCTGCTGGATGAAAGCGGCTCCTCCCCGGGCAGATGGCAATGTGTCCAACCCCTGGCGGACAAATGGCTCCTCCCCTTTCTGGTGGAGGGAAGTGTTTTTTCCATCCCCTGGCGGACGGCAGCTGTGAGGACTCCACGATAGCGCATCCCTCCTCCTTCCCGGGTTTTGGCACCACTGTAACAGTTAAAGGATGGGCAAGGAGGAAGCGGGAACCGCTTGAACAGTCAACATAGTTTAATGTAAATCTCACCATAAAACAAACATAAACAAACACACACACACACACATGCAGCACTCATTCCTAACTCAGGAATTCCGTAATGCGCAACCAAATTTTCATCCCCCAAGAAAAGTTGTCCCACTTCAAAAGGACATTTGGGCTAAAATAATAAACATCTTAGCTGAACAATTCATGCAGGCGCTTTAACAACAACACGAGCTTCACATTTCTGCGTTTTGAACCCTCCAGAACTCTGGCCTCATTCACTTCCATTGTAATTACTTTACTGTAACCACAATTTTCCTGTTTGTTTCAACAAACCAAGGGAAGAGTTGAAATAATTGTCTGTAGGATTCAACAGTATGCCACAAATGCTGTCGATAGAGCTTAACTTGTATTCCTTAAATTTATGGGTATCTTTGGGGTCACCAGGTTTGATGGGCATAACTTAGGTACTTTCCCAGCATCCTTTGCTCCCACAAGTTGTGGTCGCCTATTACATTCTCACTCTGTGGCGAGCCTATTGTGGTTTAAACCAATTAGTAAAAGTCGACCTTGTTTTTAGCAGAAATTGTTAATTTAATAGATTAGCAGTAGGTGTCAGGGTTAGGTGGGACACTCGGGTCACAAAGGTTTGTTTTCTTGATGCATGTGCCTTTCTATACCTCTACGTGTGTGTGTTTGAAATTACAGAGCTGAAAATACTCATCATAGTTTTGTGCCGCACTGGCTGCAGAGACGGAGCGATGCGGTCCCTGGCAGCCAGCAGAGACAGGAAAGGGAATATTTTCTGGACACAGGGGACAGATTTCTCGATTTCTTCTTCAGCTTCTGCTGCTTTTAGTGAAATAAGAGAAGCTTTGGAATGGGTTTGAGAGGAGGGGATAAAGATGCTGGTTTGGACGCAGTATTCAGGGCAAACTAGGCAACTGCTTGTTTTTTTAAGAGCGATGCACACGTGCATTTGCAGATACTAAAGAGCACATTGTTGGGTATACATTTGTCCCATGGGCTAAAGTTACTAAAAAATATGACATAAACAACCAATGTACTGTTCAGATGCAGATTGGAAACTTCTAGTCAATAATTGAGGACAGATGTACTTGTTTCTGCACTACTATAGTCTCCAAAATAATCACTGAGAGCTGTATAATTAAACATCTGGGAGCTAAAGACAGACTTAGGCAATAGTTTCAGTGTTTATGGCTTTGTAACATGACCTTTTTTTTATCAAAAGAAAATAAATACTAAGCACTCATAGCTTGCGTCAAGATTTCAATTTAACCTAGCTGTGTAATTTCAATATGAGAGGGGAAATACACAGTGTTTACAGTTAAGGAACATGCAATACAAACATTACGGTTTATAATTTCAAAATTTGTAAATAATATACAACATTCATAAAGTTTAATGTTTTGCTCCAGGACATTGGCTGAATTGCGCAAAATTTGGGGGTGTTCATCTTGAAATGTGTGACCGAAAAAGAGGAAAATGTGATTTAAGCATTACCTGCCTGCTGTTCTTCCTGTGAACACACTCATCTGCTGATCTATATTACCTCATGGCTGACCGTGAACTATTAGCCTGGCCCGATTCTCATCTCGCTGCACATGTGTAACAGTTTTCTCTGTCCATGCTTTGGCATGTTTAAGTGCATTTTGTTTTAATGTATCTTTAAGGTTCCCAGGCGTTCTCATGTCACATAGCTTCTTGTATTAGCATTGGCCAGGTAAAGGCTGACGGCTGACAGCCAAGATAATCCACATGTTCCTCATTTATGCGATTATTTCTGGCAATTATTTTTTCGGAGGAGCAGAGAACCACTACTCGTCCTGCATATCTGATACTGTATTATATTTAGATGTCAATGTTGGGTGGTTGGATAGTATATGGGTATATGGATGGGTTGATAGGTAGATGGATGTTGGATAAGTAGATGGATACATAGATGATAGATTAATGGGTAGATGGATGGATAGATGGTAGATGGATGTTGGATAAGTAGATGGATACATAGATGATAGATTAATGGGTAGATGGATGGATAGATGGTAGATGGATGTTGGATAAGTAGATGGGTACATAGATGATAGATTAATGGGTAGATGGATTGATGGGTAGATGGATGTTGGATAAGTAGATGGGTACATAGATGATAGATTAATGGGTAGATGGATTGATGGGTAGATGGATGTTGGATAAGTAGATGGATACATAGATGATAGATTAATGGGTAGATGGATGGATAGATGGTAGATGGATGTTGGATAAGTAGATGGATACATAGATGATAGATTAATGGGTAGATGGATGGATAGATGGTAGATGGATGTTGGATAAGTAGATGGGTACATAGATGATAGATTAATGGGTAGATGGATTGATGGGTAGATGGATGTTGGATAAGTAGATGGGTACATAGATGATAGATTAATGGGTAGATGGATTGATGGGTAGATGGATGTTGGATAAGTAGATGGATACATAGATGATAGATTAATGGATTGATGGATGGATAGATGGTAGATGGATGTTGGATAGGTAGATGGATACATAGATGATAGATTAATGGATTGATGGATGGATAGATGGTAGATGGATGTTGGATAGGTAGATGGATACATAGATGATAGATTAATGGGTAGATGGATGGATAGATGGTAGATGGATGTTGGATAATTAGATGGATACATAGATGATAGATTAATGGGTAGATGGATGGATAGATGGTAGATGGATGTTGGATAAGTAGATGGATACATAGATGATAGATTAATGTGTAGCTAGATAGTAGATGGATGTGTAGATATGTAGATGGATGGGTAGATAGATAGATGGATACATAGATGATAGATTCATGTGTAGATGGATACATAATGATAGATGAATTGGTAGATGGATGGATAGATGGTAGATGGATGGGTGGATGGATTGATGGATGAATAGCTAGGCAGATGGATATATAGGATTGATGGATGGTAGATGGATGGATAGATGATAGATGGATGGGTGGATGTTGGATAGGTAGACTGATACATAGATAATAGATTAATGTGTAGATAGATGGTGGATGGATAGATGATAGATGGATGGGTGGATGTTGGATAGGTAGATGGATACATAAATGATAGATTAATGGTTAGATGGAAGGGTAGATAGGTAGACGGATACATAGAAGATAGATTAATGTGTAGATAGATGGATGGGTAGATAGGTAGATGGATACATAGATGATAGATGAATGGATAGATGGATGAATAGATAGGCAGATGGATATATAGGATTGATGTATGGTAGATGGATAGATAGATGATAGATGGATGGGTGGATGTTGGATAGGTAGATGGATACATAGATGATAGATTAATGTGTAGATAGATGGTAGATGGATGTGTAGATGGGTAGATGGATACATAGATGATTGATTAATGTGTAGATAGATGGTAGATGGATGTGTAGATATGTATATGGATGGGTAGATAGGTAGGTGGATACATAGATATTAGATGATCATTTTGGTGCTGATCCCTCATTACCAAAGCTGTTGCCCAGAGATGCTCTTTTTCTAGCTAATTAGCTAAACACGCACATGTGTCTGACACTTAGAGCCAAGATGGCCGCCTGTGCTGTGATCTCCCTCCAAACATGTTTGAGAAGGAACCTGGAAGGCCCTGTTGAAACCTAGCATCTGTGGTATCAGCACATCCCAAGAATTTTCACCTGGAAAAAAAATCTTAAACCAACCAAAGCTGGTTTGCTGGTCTTAGCAGATCTCTCAGACTGGCTGGTTTTAGTAGGACACTTAAGAGCACTTTTTTGCTGGTGAGGCTGTAAGAACAGCTGGCTGACCAGCTAAACCACCTAAACACCAGCTTGGCTTGGCCGGCAGACAAGTTTAAACAAGTTAAGACCAGCTTAAACCAGCTAAGACCAGCAAACTATTTTAGGCTGTTTTAATATGCTTCTTTTGCCTCAGGACAATCATACATTGGGGCTTGAAGAAACGCCTCAATCTCTAGGAAACTGTACAAGAACATCAAGATTTGTGGTTACTTTGAACTAAAGCTTTGGTGACTGAATCCATTTCCCAAACACTTCAAATCTCAAGGCCTGTTTTCAGTGTAGCTTTGAGGAACCAATTGGTTTGTGAGGAGTTGGTGTAAGATTCCTTCTCCAACTTAACACCTACCCTGTAGACCAGAGTTTCAGAGTGCCATACTGCACAGAAATAGGGAGCTGAATACACATGGACAAATTTGGTTGGAGTCACCCCTCTGCACACGCCTGGCTTCTGTGACTCAGCACCAGGGGAAATTATAGAAAAGAAGTGGGTAAGCTGTTGACAGCAGTATCTGTCACTCCAGAAGAAGGTCACAGACGGGTGCAAGAAGGTGGTTCCGGTTGGTCTTCCTACTCTTGTGTCATTGGACTAATGAGACTTTTCCCATTGGTTTATTTGTGCAATGTGCGGTTGCCGGCTGTTCACACTGATTAGCTGATGTTGATGTTTTAGTGTGATTTGCTGTCTTTAAACCTCACTGGTTGTTAACTAGCAGGATTCAGGTCTCCACCTGACACAACAGCAGCACTTTGTGCTGAACGGCTCTTTCATATGGCCATCATAAAGTGCTACTGCAGATCAAACATTCTCAGACTCTTTTCCCTTCAAATTCTCCCAATTTTGGATAAGAAAGCATCTGCTAATATGGCATATTTTCCATTGGCGGAACCGGGACCATCTGCATATGAAATTCAATCTCATCCTGAGCTCATTTAGAGCCATTCATCACCTTAAACACCACAGAGCTGCCGAACTTCTGAATATTTCCACCAAGCTAATAAAAATACTGGCTAGTGTAGCTATGCTCTGGTTTTTGCAACATCAGTAACCTAACTTGTAGGTATCCATATTTTTTTATTTATTTGTATTTTTTATATTTTTATTTCTATCAGCATTATATATATATATATATATATATATATATATATATATATATATATATATATATATATATATATATATAAAACTTTTGCCAAGTTTATTTATATATTCATAGTTGCTCCATAAAATCCTTTACATTGAAAAACAAAACATTTCTTCTCATGCCTCCCCTTTAAATAGTTTTGCCAAGGCTGACAGACTGCCGAGGCACTGATGTGTTTATATATCAGAGCTATAAAAGCTTTCATTAAACTCGAGAATATTGTTTTTTGAATATTGTTTATGAGTGAAATGAAATCGCCAGAGTCAACCGCAAAAGATAAATATCAGAATCATGAGGAGCTTTGTATCTTTATCTTTAAACATCTGGGGTGAGAAACTGATTACTAAACCACTGTGATTGATTCAGTCTCACTTCCCTGTGATTTGTTTGTTTATATGTGTGACGGCAGAGAGAGAGAGAGAGAGAGAGAGAGAGAGAGAGAGAGAAGATAGATTGTGACAGCACTTTTGTGTCTGTGTATAAACTTCAATTTGGCTCCTCATTTATAAATGTTTTGCACATGTGTTAAGCTCTGAGGGTGGATCTCAGTTTGCACATTGTGTGCAGAAGTCATTTAATGTGGCTGAGAGGAAATTAAAACCAGCAAATCGTAACTATTCCAATTGTGAGAGTGCTGTAAATGGCAGAAGGCATTGAAATGCTCAAACCAGCCCATCTAGTACCAACAATCATCCATGAGATTATTTAATCAGCCAATCGTGTGGCAGGAGTGCAGTGCATAAAATCATTCAGATACGGGTCAGGAGCTTCAGTTGATGTTCACATCAACCATCAGAATGGGGAAAAATGTGATCTCACTGATTTGGACCATGGTATGATTGTTGGTGCCAGATGGGCTGGTTTGAGTGTTTCTGTACCTGCTGATCTCATCTCACACAGAACAGTCTCTAGAATTTACCAAAAAACAAAAACATCCAGTGAGGGAGTTCTGCAGATTGAAACGCCTTGTTGATGAGAGAGGTCAACAGAGACTGGCCAGACTGGTTTGAACTGACAGAGTCTACACTAACTCCGATAACCACCCTGTAGAATTGTGGTGAGAAGAATATCATGGGTTGGCGCTGTTTTGGCGGCACGAGGGGGACCTACACAATATTAGGCAAGTGGTTAAAATTTTGTGGCTGATTGGTGTATATTATTAAGTGATATATTGTTTAAAAGTTATCAATTTGTTATGTCAGATTTACCATTTGCATCTCCCTGAGTGGCTGCTAGAGAGTAATACAAGAAAGTTATGTTTCCATTCTCCCTGTATAATGTAATTTTTAGACACATATATTGCCTTAACAGATGCTGTTTGAGCTATGTGGCCCAAAAGAAAGGGAATGAAAATGAATGCTGTGGTGTTCGATGTTTTGTTTTCATAACTCGATTTGACATTCAACGACTTGGCCTTTGCGATCGCTAATGTTTTTTGCACCATGGCATTTTTCCAGGCAATCGCAGGACTCGGATTGAGTTACCCCCCCCCCGGTTTAAGTGAACGAATCTGTCAGGCCCAACTGCTCAGGACACTGTTACCCTCTTGGCAAAGTGCTAGCACTGCTAATACTTGATGCTTGTTCCGGAAACACAGCTTTTTTTAAAACCCTAAAAAGGTTGATGCTAAAATCAAATTACTTGTTTAGGGAACTCTTGTGACGTGTTTCCTTGTCACATAACCTGTGACAGAGTATGAAAAAACGACATACTATTCCTGTAAATGCCATTAGCCTGCCAAAACAGAATACAACATTCCCACACGTATTGGCTACTAGAGAAACTTTCTGATTGTTTTTAATCTATATCATCCACACTATTGGTTATTTAACATGATCAAACAATACATGTTTCATGATTATGCTCAATATGTTACTGTGTAAACTGATTTGTTATGAGCCCAGCTGACAGGCTTATAGAGATGTTCAGGAAGTGAGCAAGGCTGCAGGAGTTGTTTGTAAGCCGAGTGCCAGGCAATGTAAGTCAACACTGGTGAGAAAGAGTCTCAACGAGAAGCAATTTGGGCAGTGGACGTCTGTTCAACCTCTCTGTTCTCTCAGTATTTTTAGCCTCTCTTACAGGAGTCAAACAGCCATGTTAAACGACAAACACGCTGCCTGCTCCCTCTTACCTCTAACCTATTGACCTCCTCTCTCCATCAGTCTATCAGATAGATAGATAGATAGATAGATAGATAGATAGATAGATAGATAGATAGAAAGAAAGAAATAAAGGCTGGATAAGTGGCTTGATGATTGGAATGATAAATGGGTAGATAGATGAATAGATGGGTTGATAGATGGTAGATAAATGGCTGAATGGGTGGTTTGATGAGAAGCAAGATAGATGGGTAGATGGATTGATAAATGGTGGATAGATAGTAGAAAAATGGGTGGATAGATGAGTAGATTAATTGGTGTACTTTATCAATTGATTCAGTAGATGTATATTTGGGTAGCTAAATAGGTTGATGTTTGGGTAGAGAAATGGCTGGATAGGTGGATAGATGGGTACATAAAAGGGTATATGGGTTGATAAATTGGTGTATAGATAGATGGATAGATTAATTTTTGTACACATTGGTAGATGGTATATTAGTGTGTAGATATATGGGTAGAGAAATTGCTGGATAGGTGGATAGACAGGGAGATAAATGGCTGGATAGGTAGTTTGATGAGTAGCAAGATAGATGGGTAGGTAGATGAATAGATGGGCGGATAGATGGGTAGATAAATGGGTAGATGGATTGAAGAATGGTGGATAGATGGTAGATAAATGGGAGGACAGATGAGTAGATTAATGGGTGTACTTAATTGATACATTAGATGTATATTTGGGTAGCTAAATAGGTTGATATTTGGGTAGAGAAATGGCTGGATAGTTGGATAGATGGTAGATAAATGGGTATATGGATAGATTAATGGGTGTACAAATTGGTAGATTGGTATATAAGTGGGTATATATATGGGTAGAGATATGGCTGGATAGGTGGTTTGATGAGTGGAAAGATAGATGGTAGATAAATGTGTATATAGGTAGATAGATTAATTGTTGGGTGGATAGACAGGTACATAAATGGCTGGATAGTTAGTTTGATGAGTAGCAAGATAGATGGGTAGGTAGATGAATAGATGGGTGGATAGATGGGTAGATTAATGGGTGTACTTTATCAATTGATACAGTAGATGTATATTTGGGTAGAAAAATGGCTGGATAGACTGGTAAATACATTTGTATACAAATTGGTAGATGGGTATTAGTGGGTAGATATATGGGTAGAGAAATGGCTGGATAGATGGATAGATGGGTATATGGATTGATAAATGAGTGGATAGATGGATGGATGGATGGATGGATGGATGGATGGATGGATAGATAGATAGATAGATAGATAGATAGATAGATAGATAGATAGATAGATAGATAGATAGATAGATAGATAGATAGATAGATAGATAGATAGATAGATAGATAGATAGATAGATAGATAGATAGATAGATAGATAGATTGATTGATTGATTGATTGATTGATTAATTGGTGTACCAATTCGTAGATTGGTAAATAAGTGGGTAGATATATGGGTAGAGAAATGGCTGGAAAGGTGGTTTGTTGATTGGTAGATAAATGGGTATATGGGTAGATAGATGTGCTGATAAATGGGTGGATAGATGAGTAGATTAATGGTTGTACTTTATCAAATGATACAGTAGATGGGTATAAATGGAGTGATATTTGGGTAGAAAAATGGCTGGATAGGTGGATAGGATAGATGGGTAGATAAATGGGTATATGGGTTGATAAATTGGTGGATAGATTGATAGATTAATGGGTGAGACAGTAGATGGCTATATATGTGGGTATATATATAAATGGGTAGATATTTGGGTAGAAAAATGGCTGGGTAGGTGGATAGATGGGTAGATAATTGTGTAGATATATAGATGAATAGATAGGTAATCTTTCATAATCTTGACAGCCCTATACCAGAAAATATTCTCCTAGCATGAGATTATTGAATAAATAAAGAATATAAAATGGCTGGATAGATGGTTAGGTAAATGGTGAATAAATGGGTAGATGGCTAGTTTGTTAGATGGATATATGGGTGGATAGATGGATCTCTTTCATCTCTGGTTCTCCTTTACTGATTCAATCTTTTCCATTCATCCATTTTTTGAAATGCTCCTCAACAAGTTTGATCTCTCCTGCACTCCATATTTTCCTCTTTTTGATTTTCCATCTGGCAATTTGAACTCGGTGCCAATATTTGCCTTTCTTTCCAATGGCAGTCAATGACGTCTTTGTGGTGAGTGGTTATGCTGCGATCAATCTTGAAGGAAGAGCGCTGTTAAGAAATTGACCCCTGTGTCATTCAAAGAGCGTAGTCCTGTAATCAACACAAGATGATTTTTCAGAGTAGCCCGAAAGTTGTGCCTAGATGTGTGTGTGTGTCCCTCAGAGAGTGTGTACACTAGTTCCCTTGTGACAGGCAACTGATGGAGCGGTGATGTTTGAAGAACACTGGGTTTCATCGGAGATGCGTTAAACCTTAAAAGTGAGGGATGACAGTATTTAAGCACAGTTAAAAGGATATTGAGACACCTTATGCAGTGAAATCATTCAAGCTCAGTACATTTATAAATGAACAAATTGTAGACAGTTGTAGAATTGGTACCCCATGTGAACAAAGTTATTGATTGTATGGCTACAGAAGAACTACATCTATGTTTCTTTTTTACATTCCTGACTTGTCACGGTGCGGTCTATAAAAAGAAGTGTTGGTGATGCACGTGGGACCAGCTACACAACTGAACACGTTGCACACAGAGAGTTGTATGCAATAGTATGGAAATATGATTCTGGTTTCTGTTATATAAGTTTTGCTAGCTGGCATAAATCAGCAGAATAATGTATTTTCACAATGTGCCTTTTCATGTCCAGTAGATCCATTTCAACATTTAAGTGGACTTGTTGGGCTTTTCTGCCTGTCAAGCTGTCTAGTGGTTTGGCTTTCATGACGATTTACCCTAACATCCTCTCTTTTCTGTTATTTGCATATTTCTACACGTTTAATTTCTGGGAATTAATGGAAACAGTCAGAACAAATTGAAAAAAGTCAAAACAATGGCGGCATGCATGGAAAATATTTTTTCTGTACAACACTTTTATGTGGAATTATTTCCATTTTGCCTTAAAATAACTTTTGGTGGTTTCAGCCTCACCGTTAAACTTTTATCCAAAGCGACGTACAGCATATTCAAGGTATATCCATTTTAAAATAAATGGTTGTTCAATACTATATTCGTTTTTGCTGTAGCATCAAAACTGGTATTGAGAATCTTTACATTTCTCTGGTATTTGGAATCGACTTAAATTTACATTTACATTTATGCGTTTGGCAGACGCTTTTATCCAAAGTGACTTACAGTGCCCTTATTACAGGGACAATCCCCCCGGAGCAACCTGGAGTTAAGTGTCTTGCTCAAGGACACAATGGTGGTGGCTGTGGGGATTGAACCAGCAACCTTCTGATTACCAGTTATGTGCTTTAGCCCACTACACCACCACCACTCCTAATGCCACGTATTGGGGCTTTAAACACAAGTAGATGCTTTCACAGCTGCTTGCTAACGTTTCTGAATTTGCCCGCTGTCATCTTTTCAACATTTAGGTTTGGTTCATAGCTGCATACTTGAAGCAAAATGACCGTCGACAGCGAAAAGATGGTTTTAATCAACAGTGAAAGAGTAGCAGTCGACTCTGAAGGAAATTAAAGTATTAAATGGCTGGTTTGAATTTCGTTTTTCCCCTCAAATTATTATTTCTTTGTTCTGTCTGCACTGTTTCATTTCACTGTTCCGCTATACGAACGTTTGGAGGAAGAGGTCGCCATTACTAAAAATGGAGCTTATAAGCAGGTTTGTCCTAATTAAAGTACAAACGGAGAGGGGGAACAGAAGTTCCTCTGGGAGAGTTTAAAGAAAACAGCATGAAAGACTGATTAGAAGACAGAATAAGAATGGAAAGAGGGATGATTCAGGAGGAGGGTTATGGCAAAATGCACAGGTTGAAAGGAGTGGAGAGTTCCAGATGCAGCGACGTACACCAAAGAGTCCAAAGAATGTGACCAAATTGCGCACACTCTCCTTACAGACTCGATCCGAGGCAGGAAACAGAGTCTCTTTAATCAAGACATGGATCATAGTCCTGCTCGGGCAATTAACCCTGTCACAGAATAAGCTCACGTTGCATTCAGAACAACAATTAAACCTTCATTGTTCTTAAAAATAAAGGTTCCAGTTTGAACCAAAGGGTTTTTCAGCCTGATGTCATAGGAGAACCATAGAAGTTCTTCAAAGAGCTTTTTATTATTTGGACCTTTTGAATAGCATATACTGTATGTACTGTTGATTAAAATCCCCAAAAACCAATAAGAACCTATAATGTACAATGATATCAATAAACCAAAATATCTATAAAGAAGCGGTCCTGGGTTCTTTTGGCACCCTAGAAAAGAACTGCTTTCAGTGAGCTGAACATGCCCCAAAAGTGCTAATTGTGGGTTAAAACATCATGTTTTGAAAAGATTATTGCAAATTAAGTCTTCTTTAAATTTCCATCAGGATCAGGATGGTCTCAGTATTTGACAAAAATGATGATATTTCATTGATGACATGTAGCTCTTGGTAGATTAAAACTGAACAACTGTTTTTGATTTCCAAATTGCAATCGCTGTGACAGATGATGAGGTCAAATATGACTGAACGATGATCTTATAACACCATGTAAAAAAACATAATGTAATACATCTAAAATGATGTCTTTGCGTAATGTGTAAGTAATGTGTTCAATCAAAACCAGCTGTTATTAAGTATGAATTTTGAATATGATGATATTGTTGTCAAATATTATTATTTACTGTATTTGGACCTTTAATTTAAACTTTGAAGTGGTTTTGGTAACTGCAGTAGCTTCTGACAAATGATCCAAAGCTCATGTTATATCAGTCAGGGAATTTCATTGCCAGATAAGAAAAAACAAACATGCTAGCATTGCCAAGTGACGTGCTAAAACATGCTACAAATGTGCTAGCAACATGTTAACACATGCTAGCATCGCCTAGCGAAGTGTTAAAACATGCTACAAACGTGCCAGCAACATGCTAACACATGCTAGCATCGCCTAGCAAAGTGCTAAAACATGCTAAAAACGTGCTAACATCATGCTAACACATGCTAGCAACACCTAGCAAAGTGCTAAAACATGCTAAAAACGTGCTAGCATCATGCTAACATGTGCTAGCAACACCTAGCAAAGTGCTAAAACATTCTAAAAACGTGCTCTAGCAGCATGCTAACACAAACATAACACCTACAAGCTACCATCATGAAAAACACATGCTAGCAACATTCTGTTACCATTATTTTAGTGCTTAGCAACAAGTTATAAAATGCTATGTGACGATTTTTGAATGGCTTCCTAGGAATCCATTGTTTCTATTTGAAATGTTAATCACGGCAAAAAATTGCGGCAGGAAATTTAATTTGATATGCAAAGGCCTTAAGAAAAACCTTGCTTTTTTATGGATTGTAGGAGAGTTGGGTTGTTTGAAAGCTCCATGTCGAATCACTTTGACAGGAGGTTGCAGTAGCATTGATGACCGATTTGAGGTGCGACTGGAAAATCGATGAACGAAGTGAGATGGTTACACAGAGAGGAAAATATGAAGTTGCAGTACATTTTTGAGGGCTGCTCTTTACTGATCTCTCTTCTGCAAGCATATGAAGTGCAGAAGAAGAGGAGAAATGAAGATTGTTCCCATATGTGCTTGTAGACACCTGATAGTCCTCTCAGTGGGTGGATCCACATTCTCTGTGAGTGACACAGCTGTGTGCACCGTCTGTTGAACCTCTTAGTTCCACAGGGCTCAAGGTTCGGCCTGCTTTTGTTTTCATTGGGAGCCAATCTTTTCATAAATCTCGGCTCAGCCAGAAGCTGACTTTGAGGTTTGGCTTTGGCGTTGTTCAAGGTGTTTTTGGTGTTCATTTTGTCATCTCTGATTCTCCTAGGTGTTTTTTTTCTCTAATGCCTTCTGAAGGGTTTCTTTTTACCGTATGGCTGTGTCTCATATTTGGTCTTTACTCATTTAGCGTGAATTAAATTCTGTACGCTCTGAGCTGTTAGCTGTGCTTTGTTCCTCTGCTAAAGTAAACGGCACTCTTTGGCCATTCCACTCTCACATACACACTGTATGTGAATGTTTCTAAAGGTACAGGATGCTTGGGCAGTATTGAGGCTGTTGCCAGTACAAATCGAGAACTGATTGGAGATCAGCAAATTTCCCAGTGTGCTTGAATACTGAGTTTGAGTTTGAGTCGCCATCTTTGTTTTCTTCTCTTCCATTACAAATACTTGTACTTGCTATTACAGAAGTGTGGAGTTTTAAAGATAAAACTATGGATAACCAGCAACTTTCTGGTCACCAGCCGACTCCTAACAAGCACTCTTATCCTTCTCCAGTTCTGCACTTTTAATAAATGCATCGAGTTTCCTCTTGAACTCAAGTCTTTTGTGCGGTTGAAACCAAAAGCCGTTTTCATACATCAGTCTGTATGGATTTTTGCCTGTTTTTCTATGTACCTGGCAAAAACGATGGAGTCACCACACTTGAAGGATGTTCACCCAGCTTTTTTACTACATCGCAAATAAACAAATAACAGAAAAATAACATAAAATGCCAATTATTCTGCAGTTAAAAGAGAGTGCTTACAGACCTTAAAGAGCTGTTGGACTTGGCTAATTGAAACGAAACATGGCCCCAACAAGAGAGTTGTCAATTGAAGCAATGGAAAGATTATAAAACTCCATCAAGAAGGAAGAAGTTGGTTGTTTCCAATCAGCTGTGTCTTTGGTGCAAGTATAAACAAAATGGGAAGGTTATAAAAGGAAAACATACAGGTGATATGGGAGTGGTGGTGGTGTAGTGGGCTAAAGCTCATAACTGGTAATCAGAAGGTCGCTGGTTCAATCCCCACAGCCACCACCATTGTGTCCTTGAACAAGGCACTTAACTCCAGGTTGCTCCGGGGGGATTGTCCCTGTAATAAGTGCACTGTAAGTTGCTTTGGATAAAAGCGTCTGCCAAAATGGCAAATTGTAAATATTCAGTGATGAATCATGAATCTGCACTGGTCAAGGCGATGAAGCTGGAACTTTTGTCTGGTGCCATTCTAATGAAACCTATAAAGATGACTTCCTGAATCAAACAATCACATTTCACCATTGATTTATGATATGTTGGTTGCATGTCAGGTAAAGGACCAGGAGAGATGGCAACCATTACCTCAACAGTCAATGCATAGGAGTACATTTGAAAGTCTGGACACTTATTCCATCGATAGAAAATAGGTTTGGTGACGATGAAGTCATTTTTCAGGATGATAATGCATCTTGCAACAGAGAAAAGCGTGTTAAAGCTTTTCTTCAGGAAAGGCATATCAGCTCAATGACATGGCCAGCAAACAGTCCAGATCTCAATCCGATTGGAACATTTATGGTGGAAATGGAAAAAATTGGTCCACGAAGATGCTCCATCCTTCAAAGCTGAACTTCAACTGCTATTCGAGAAAGTTGGAACCAGCTTGATGGAGAATATTGTTATTCATTAGTGAAGTCCATGCCTCAAAGAATTCAGGCCACCATAAAAGCCAGAGGAGGAGCAACAAAGTACTAATTGCGATTTTTATTTTTTTTTTCATCTTTTTTTCCTCAACAATGAGTGATTCCATAATGTTTTCCTCTACTTGTTCTGGGAAAAAATATGCCATTAATTAAAATAATGTAATTTTATTTGTTTGAGGGATGTTTCACGAAGCCAGACTGTGCCATATCGTGATTTGTTTATTTGCTACGAAGTAAAAATGCTGGGTGAACATCCTATAAATGTGGTGATTCCATCATTTTTGCCAGGGGTTGTGAACACGCTAGATGGCCTTTGATCATTGCGCCATGTCTCTCTGGGGTTTCCTTTCAATGTCTCACACAGTAGAGTCCCTGTGTCAGGTTATAAAGAACTTCAGCTTTTAAAAGCATGTCTCGAGACACATGCGTTTGGTTCTGTTCGTTGTGTTGCATCTAACGTCTACTATAGAGCGTTTTCGGAAGTCTCAGTTTCCGGTGGAGGAAAACACTGTTCCAGTATGGATGGGAGGGGTAAACAGTTTAGTGTAGACGTTGTCTTATGGTGCTTTTTCTTCTTTATTATAAGTTTCTTTGGTAACAAAAAACCAGAAGGTAAACGAATTGTGAAAATAATATCATAGCTGAAGGTTACCTACCTGTATACCTTGACTGATTGATTGATCCCTTTGCCATCAATGAAAAAGACTCGCTAAAGCAGCATTATGTGGTATACACACACGTGTGAAAAAGATAAGTGTGCCGTACACACACTCACTTGAGGTCCAGATGTCAGCTCAAGTTGTTAGTGGTAGAGAGTGCAGGCCTTACACCCTTCATGTGCGCAAGTGTTTATTTGGTAAAGAGAGCCAAACTGAATGATAAATAATTATGTTTAGCGTGTGCTCTCTCTCCCAATCTCTCTCTCTCTGTCTCTCTCTCTCTCTCTTTCCGCCTTCTAACCACAGCTGCAGAAACACTCCTAACCAATACTCATGACATCATCATCAAAGATCTTCATCTGCTAAACATCTTTGTATGCATATTTGTGGTTACAATGATATATTTTTTCTTAGCAGATATTTTCTTACCTATGCAGCTAATAAATATTTCAGATCAAGATAAACATGTATGCATCTATAATTATATATATATATATATATAAATTATACTTGTTTAAAAAAAATCAGTGCGACTTGTATGTCCAAAACTGTCCAATTCCTATTTGGGTACACTATATATACCATCTTGCAATGAAGTTATCTGCATTTATCACAATGTCTATGAATTGGTGCAGCTGCATTAATTACTGAAACTTGATCGGTCACTGAATTAATCACTGACAGATGAACATCTCAAATGATGAATGGAAATTGACATGTCATTATCAGTTATCATAGTGTACCAAAAACTGAATTGTTCCACTGGCATTCCTGTTCCGCGTTATTACATTTGGCTTAAAGAGGGCAAATAGAACCAGGAACAAGAACCACAGATGGAAGGTGATGGATTGTAGTCATGGAGCGTGAGTCAGCTCGATATACAATCCTGTTTTGATGGCTCTTAGTTTATTCTTTTCATGAATGCAGGAGTGAAACTCTGTGCCAGTGTTTTATTCCAGGCCGGGCCTGGCCAGAGTTTACTCTGAGTGATGCAAGCACATCGTTGCTTCACACTAGCAGGTCAATCAGAGGCTTTTCCATGATGAATTCACTGAGGGAGGATGAAATGGACAAAGGTAATGGAAGGGTGAGGTTGAAAGTTCAGAGGCTGTGTATGATGTTTGTGTGTGTTCTTCAGCCATCTTTTGGAGAACCATCTGCAGACTGAAACAACAGACAAGGGACTCTTGCATCTTTGTTGGATCCATATGTTGTCTCGTTCTCTCTAGTTTCTTCCTTTGATTTGTCTTTCTTGTGGGGCCACACCAAGGAGGTCTATTCTACCTGGACAAAGATGTGTTTACATGTCTCTGACATAGAGTACAAGTCATAAGTCTTTGAGGTGGACTCCAGGTCAAGTTTCAAGTATTTGTGGTACAGTCCAGATCAAATCACAAGTCTTTGAGGTGGAGTCTAGATGAAGTCTCAAGTCTTTGAGGTGGAGTCCAGGTGAAGTCACAAGTCTTTGAGGTGGAGTCCAGATGAACTCTCAAGCCTTTGAGGTGGAGTCCAGATGAAGTCTCAAGTCTTTGAGGTGGAGTCCAGGTGAAGTCACAAGTCTTTGAGGTGGAGTCCAGATGAACTCTCAAGTCTCTGAGGTGGAGTCCAGGTCAAGTCTCAAATCTATGAGGTGGAGTCCAGGTCAAGTCTGTGAGGTGGAGTCATGGTCCAATCTCAAGTGTATGAAGCTGAATCCAGGTCAAGTCTCAGGTCTGTGAGGTGGAGTCCAGGTCAGGTCTGTGAGGTGGAGCCATGGTCAAGTCTTTGAGGTGGAGCCATGGTCAAGTCTGTGAGGTGGAGCCATGGTCAAGTCTGTGAGGTGGAGTCCAGGTCAAGTCTGTGAGGTGGAGTCCAGGTCAAGTCTGTGAGGTGGAGTCCATGGTCAAGTCTGTGAGGTGGAGTCCATGGTCAAGTCTGTGAGGTGGAGCCATGGTCAAGTCTGTGAGGTGGAGTCCAGGTCAAGTCTGTGAGGTGGAGTCCAGGTCAAGTCTGTGAGGTGGAGCCATGGTCAAGTCTGTGAGGTGGAGCCATGGTCAAGTCTGTGAGGTGGAGTCCAGGTCAAGTCTGTGAGGTGGAGTCCAGGTCAAGTCTGTGAGGTGGAGCCATGGTCAAGTCTGTGAGGTGGAGTCCAGGTCAAGTCTGTGAGGTGGAGTCCAGGTCAAGTCTGTGAGGTGGAGTCCAGGTCAAGTCTTTGAGGTGGAGTCCAGGTCAAGTCTTTGAGGTGGAGCCATGGTCAAGTCTTTGAGGTGGAGCCATGGTCAAGTCTTTGAGGTGGAGTCCAGGTCAAGTCTGTGAGGTGGAGTCCAGGTCAAGTCTGTGAGGTGGAGTCATGGTCAAGTCTTTGAGGTGGAGTCCAGGTCAAGTCTTTGAGGTGGAGTCCAGGTCAAGTCTTTGAGGTGGAGTCATGGTCAAGTCTTTGAGGTGGAGTCATGGTCAAGTCTTTGAGGTGGAGTCATGGTCAAGTCTTTGAGGTGGAGTCCAGATCAAGTCTGTGAGGTGGAGTCATGGTCAAGTTGTCTGTGAGGTGGAGTCATGGTAATGTCTCAAGTGTATGAGGCTGAATCCAGGTCAAGTCTCAAGTCTGAGAGGTGGAGTCCAGGTCAAAAGTCTATAGCCGCATTTCCACTGTCACGCTAAATGAGGGAACGCAAGTGTCTGCCAGGGCTAGTTGCGTTCTTACTGTCAATTCCGGGGCTTAATTGGGCCTCCTCATGGGTTTCCTCAGGGCCAATGGCCTTTGGCCCGCCAATTACCTTTTGACTAAAGAAGGCCAACTGGGGATTGAGGCGTGGTCAATGTCAGAGGCGGAGTTTAGTGAGATACTCCTGCTGCTTTTCATTCAATTCGTATGTGGGATATTCCTACTTGTACTCTCTAATCATAAAGTAATTATATTGCCAGATGCTAGGAAAATGACATTTAAACAAACAAAATGCAACACTCCCTTTAGCTTGAAAGGGGTTTCACTGTCACCAGTGACGTCTCCTAGCAACCCAATAAACAATTCTGCTATGCTAGCATTTGTGCTACAGGTGTAAGATTATCAAAAGAGTTAAATTTATCATGTTGTGTGTACACCTGTCTCTGCGGTCTGCAAACGTTTATTAAACAAGCTTTAATATCTTGTAATGTATTAACTTTGACTCATTGATCGATATAATTTAATAAAAATGTTTATCCCTATCTCTCTGTGTGCCGACATATTTGTGTGACTTCACGCACCTGCATCTCAGTGGAAAAAATTGCGAACACATTACAAATCTGTTAAGATGCACAATGGACAAAGTGATACCCAAAGGAAGAACTTTTCATTGGCCTACTGTTGATGGAGAGACAAATCGGGACACCAGGGCAGTTAACGTTAGTTGTCAACTTTAACTTATCTTGCTAGCTAGCTAATGTAGGGTAATGTTGCAGGGTTTTTGGCCTGATGGTGGAAATGCAGAGCAGTTTCGGTCTGTCGGCTAGAGGTCCGAGGCTACTGGCCCCGGCTGACCAGTTTATTGCCCTGGCTCGCATTGGCCTGATAATGGAAAAGCAGCTTATGAAATGGAGTCCAGGTCAAGTCTATGAGGCAGAGACCAGGTCAAGACGCAAGCCTGTCAGCTGGTGTCCAATTCAAAACACAACTGTTCGAGGTGTTGTCCAGGTCAAGACAGAACTCTTTGGGATGAAGTTCAAGTCCAGTCTCAAGTCTTGTAAATAGAGTCCAGGTCAAGTCTAAAGTCTTTTAGATGGAGTCCATGTCAAGTATTAAGTCTTTGGTAATCTTTTTCTATACAATACAGGTTAGTTTGTCAAAGAGTAATCAATTTAATGTATTTTGTTTGTTGTTTGTAATACATATCAGGTCACATGTCAATTGTTTAGAGACTAAGTCAAATCTCAAGTTATTTATTTTGTGTCGTCAGATCCGGCTCCGAATTGTAGCGTAACCAAACATCCACCCATCTGCAGGAAATTGACATGGTAGATTGTCATTGTGCATGATAGGTAGTCAGCGAAATTGTCTGCACACTGCATTTTGTGTAGCAAGCGTAGAAAAAAGTCCTATCATTATCGTTAATATAGTTTGTCTGGAATCTTTTGCTGTAAGTGATTATAACAATAAAGAGTGTTCTGGGATACTTGCTCTACACATCCTCTACCCTGGGGTGGAAAATATTTGGTCCTATTCCAGCAAACATATTCAATCTTGGATAAGATCCAAAGACCTCCATACCTTCCATGTGAGGACCGATAAAGTATGATATGGCCCAAGAGCTACGTCTCCCCTGAGGGATATATATTCAGGTATGTTTTTATGAGATAGCCCTATGAGAGTGGTTTTATGCACTGGGTATGTGCAAAGTTGATAGATGCCTCATCACTGGTTGGCTGTGAACTTCAAACCACAGCCAGATACACCAAGAGATAGAGAGACTCAGGGTGTCTTCATATTAGAACTTTTTGTGGACACGTCTGTCTGACGCCAGAGTTTGGTTCCTTCTGGTTAGAGGCAAAGATGTTTTTCGAAGTTGAGTGTGCACCAAAGAACAGCTGAGTTTGCTTGTCTTTCCAGTGTTACTGGTCTGGTTTATGGTTCATGAGGATCCAGTACAGTACACAGTTGGTTTGAAAGTAATCCAGCATAATTTATCAGCGGGAACCACTATTGATTATGTATAATTATCCTGTTATGGTGTAATGAGTTTCTAATTGTTGCTTGTCTCTACAGTTACTGTCTTTGTTGAGTAACTCATTGCACCTCGTAATTCATTGCATCTCTTGCGATGCATCCGAGTCATTACTGAGCTACAATGGCAAACAGCCGCCACTAGTACTCGTTGTGATGCCAGATGATATTATGTTTTACTCAATGGCAGTACAGTTGTACTCATGGTGGTACGTTGATGACACAAATGTATTGTGGCTTGAATCCAAATAGTACAATGTGAACTGAGCTTACAAAGGAAGGGCGAGGTGTTCAACTGAAATGCATTTGGACATAACAATCCTGTTCTTTTTACAACAGTTATGGGTCTATTGATGGTAGTATTTCTCGTTTCCACTTAATATATGTGTATGTGTGTGTCCAAAAACATGTGTAGAGATAAGATTCCATTCTTCTGAAATCAATAACTGTACACTTCCAAAGTCTGATGTTTAATAAACTGAGCTGACTCCTTCCTCTGTAAGCCTACAACCCATCCAATCAATACTCAAGCTTGTGCTAAATCAACTAAGTTTTCTAAGAAATTAGTAAACCATCATGTCTGACTTTATCAAGATGTATGTGTGTTAATGAGTGTGTTTCAAGGTATCCTTCCTTCCTTTCTTTCTTAATTTCTTTCTTGCTTGCTTTAAAGCTTTCTATCAAGATTTCTATGGAACTTTCAAGCTTTTCCTTCCTGACCACTACCTAACCCTAACCCCTTTCTTTCAACATTTCTTAACAAAAAAAAAAAACGTTTTAATTAAATTTGAAAAATTCAAACTTTAAAACATTCCTTGAAACATTATTTCAAACTCTCTTTCAGTCTCTCTTTTGAACTTTCTTTGGAACATTTCTCAAACGTTCGTTTGAACATTCTAATTTGGAACTTTCTTACTCTAGATCTTTCTTTTGAACTTTAATCTGAACTGCCTCTCTTTCATGCATTCTGTTATTTAAAACTGGCTAGTTTTCTTTTAAATGGTTGTTGAGGCTGGACCCAGGCAATCCTCATTCAGCCAGTAAATCTTTGGGCCCAAATGGAGCTGAAAAACTCTTAATGCATCATGACACATTCGACTTTGGTTTGGCAGCTTAGTGACACACTAACATTTTTCTGAATGTAAAATGTCTTGATGTAACCTGCACACACAGCTGCTTTGGTGTTTGTCTTGTGTGTCTCGTGGCGGGGAACGCACCTGGTCACCACATCTGAGACTGTGCAGATGTGATGTTGGTTCTGGGTCCAGTCACATTTATAATGAATGACTGGCTGGATGGTAACTGAGATGCAACGTCTGAACGAGTAGCATTATGGAAAATGAATGTGATTTTTTTTTTTTTCTGTTTTTCTTTCTATCTTTGTTCCTGGCAAACATGAATGTTTTGGGTTCTCTCAGTTATTTCACAGCATGCTCCTGACACATTCTGAAACAGTGCTGTATTGTCAGTGTCGTTCTTACATAAGTTCAGAGATAAACAGACTTTGCATGTGTAACTTTAGCATGTATACATTCAATTATTATACCCTGCTGAAAGACCAGCATTGCCCCTTTTGGCTTAGCTTAACCAGTAAGAAGTTTTTGGCAACCATCTAGACCAGCACCAAACCAGCCAGGAAATTCAAGAAGGTTTGAATTCATGTTAATGCTATAATGCCAGAGGGGATCGGGCTCCCCCAGATGAGCCTGGTGTCCCCCAAGGTTATTTTACTGCATAAACTTAATATTTTATAGAGTTTTGTGTTCCTTGTGTCACCTTTGGCTTGCTCACTGAAGACATAAAGACAATCATTTTTAAGGATTTTCCAATTACGCTATTAATTTAGCACATTCAGGACTTCACAGCATCATTTTCTGCTACTGCATAATGTTCTGTAAAGCTGATTTGAAACAATGTATGTTGTGAAATGTGCTATACAAATAAAATTGACTTGACTTGTTTATTCAGGTTCATCCAGGAGTGTATAACCTATCTTTGATCATGCAAATATATCACATTATGCACAAATACACACTCACATATACAATACTTCCATTAAATATGTCTTTAACACGTATCAAATGCACTCAAACATCTTTTCCCAGCGTTTAAACAGCATTGAATCAGTGCTATAGTTTACGGCAAATTTTAAAAAGCATTGCGACGATGTCAGAGTGATTTATCTGTCGTTCAGAGGTCAGATGTCATTCACAATGGCCCCTGCACCCCTCACATAACAGACAAGCCCTGATCTGTCTCATATCTCACAAAGAGATCTTTAAAGGACAGGAAGGGGAGTCTTGTCAGTCGTTCACTCATCAGGGTACTCTCTAGTCTGCTGTCGGGACATCTGAACACTTGCCTTTAAAGATATCCCAGTTTCTCTTGATCTCTCTGTCTTTATACTTTATATAATGTATTTTTGAGAAATTACTTGAAGCAAGATCCAAATGTAATAGTTTTCCACACCTGTAAATGGCGGGTAAAAGAAGTTAATTTACTATAAATATTTTTACCGGTCATGAAGTTATGTGATGCTAGTAATGTCAGCACGTTAGAATTTGTGCAAGTCTCAGTTCCCTTTAAAGTTACCTGCCAATTGGTTTTATTTACTTACCAATGCCAATTTTACATTTGGCACTTGGTGAGTGTTCATTTTGGACCTTAACATCAAACATCTGTCTGTTGGCCATTTAATGTCACTCTTTAATAATTAGAACAGTTCACTTTTATGTTCGTGCAATCAGGTCGTCTACGAGTCATTTAGTACCAGGTTCTCCACAAACTTGCAGTGCGTGATTGGTGAGGGGCGGCACTCATTCGACCGCGCCCTAAGCCCGTCTCGAACGGCTCGCCTCGCCGGGCCCTCGTGGACCAATCAGAGTCCCGCTACACTGCGGTATCATTACGTTTAGGGGGGATTCTGACTTAGAGGCGTTCAGTCATAATCCCACAGATGGTAGCTGCGCACGCACCAAATCAGCCAAGCCATGCACCAAATGTCTGAACCTGCGGTTCCTCTTGTACTGAGCAGGATTACTATTGCAACAACACATCATCAGTAGGGTAAAACTAACCTGTCTCATGACGGTCTAACCGCACCGTTGTCACGAAAAGAGAGCTGAGCCGGAAGGCAAAGGTCAGTGTTTGTTCCTACCCTCACCTATGGTCATGAAGGCTGGGTCATGACCGAAAGAACTAGGTCGTGAGTACAAGCGGCCACAATGGGATTCCTCAGAAGGGTGGCGGGCTTCTCCCTTAGAGATAGGGTGAGGAGCTCAGTTATCCGTGAGGAGCTCGGAGTAGAGCCGCTGCTCCTTTGCGTCTAAAGGAGACAGTTGAGGTGGTTTGCTGGCCGCCTCCCTAGGGAGGTGTTTCAGGCACGTCCAGCTGGGAGGAGGCCTTGGGGAAGACCCAGGATTAGGTGGAGAGATTACATCTCCACACTGGCCTGGGAATGCCTCAGGGTCCCCCAGTCAGAGCTGGGTAATGTGGCTCAGGATAGGGAAGTTTGGGGCCCCCTGCTGGAGCGGCTGCCCCCGCGTTCCGACTTCGGATAAGCGGTTGAAGATGGATGGACTTTTATGTTCGTATCACTCATATGTGGCTGTTTGTTTCTCTGCAGTGCACTCAAGGCCATCAAGGTAATAAAGACTCTCGTATCCTCTGGGTTAAAGATGACAACTTGCTCACCACTGGCTTTAATCAGGTAATGTTGGTATTCTCTACATCATCCTATAGTTAAAATGGGAAATTGAAATTGTATGGATGTGTTTGTCCATTTTCTTATAGGTTGTCTGGCTAGACTGAAGAAGTGTTTTTGTGTGTGTTTGCAGGTGCGTCAGCAGGAAGTGAGGCTCTGGGACAGCAGGAAGTTGAGCTCGGCTCTCAGCTCCGTGTCATTGGCCACCTCCAATGCGTGAGTCAAAATGCAGATTTATTTAGTGTGCTCTAGATTAGATGGAAGGCAAAACATCATATAATGTGTAGTTCTTGTGCTTTCAATGTAGCCAAGGGTGAATATAATTGACAAATCACTCCTTTTTGTTTTTATTAGCATTTTTCATACTGTCCCTACATATTTAAGTATATACAGTGTGTATATATACAGTACTGTGTGTGTGCACATATATACAGTATATATATATATATATTCAAAGCTTGGAACTCTTGACTCTGATTCTGGTGGCACAGGTCCAGGCAGGGCTGGCTGGTAGGCACGTGGGCAGCACTTGCATGAGAAGGCCTATGTGCTTTAGCGTTACTCCAAACACGAACATTCCTGTTTACAGAAGCAGCCCTGCAGGGCCAGAGAACAGGCTGTGAGATGAAATGTGATGTTTACACTGCTCTGTTGTGGCACTACTGTTGTTGCAGCTCTGTGTTTCTTCTCTTGTGGACAGCAGGGCTGCATACGCTGCGGTTCAAGGTTCCATTCGGCCATAGAGGTGCGTGAGGAGGTGCTTACACAGGCGGGGAATTAACGGTTGAAAATGTTCCATGCCTTGTGCTAAGACACAGTTATTCTGTCAAACCCTTTTTCTAGTTTGCAGCAAAAGGTCTGGGGCTTATTGTAGCATAACTACATAAGAATTGGCCACTTTGAATGGAAAAGCCGTCTAACTGACATGCAAAACCATCACTCAGATTTGTCATTACATGTCGTTTTGGGACAGGATTACCTGAGATGTTTTATAGCATGAAATAAGACCAGAGTGCGGAACGAAATCATTTATATACTGGAATAATTGCAAAAAAATGCGGAAAATATGTAGAGAGATATTGTCCTCACTAAGTAAGTATAGTGTTCAAAACAAAAACTCAAAACACATCATATAACTAGATGCATGCTTCAAGCGGGCGATACTTGAGTTTCCAAACAGGTGTCCTGAACACTTCACCATCTGCCATTGATCAGAGCAATATTTAAGCTTTTTGGGGAATCAACATACGAATGGCTTACTTATAATTAGCGCTGTCAATTGATTGAAATTTGTAATCAAATTAATAACATGAAATGCTGGTTAATTATTCAATTATAAATGTATTAAAAATATGATAATTTAGATCATTAAAATATATGACTTTATTGTGGCAGACGGGCAAAGCATTGATAAGACGATACAAAAAGTGGCTTTAGACGTCGAGATATTGTTTGATATTTGTATTACTGAACATAAGCCAGCCATTGGCCTAGAGTCCACAGCAATACATTTTGCAATGTAATTCGTCAATCTGTCTGAGGTACAGTAGATTTATTATAAGAGCTTGTATAAGGACACATGCGTCAGACGGATGCTTTTGGAGCGTCTCACATTGGTTGCATAATAAACACAAAGTTTTTAAGTTGCTGTGTCAAGTTGAACATAGTTTGAAATTTAGAAAAACACGTTTCGAGTTCCCTGCATTCAGAGTTGCGCTCCGTTCAGCTGTGCTTGAACAAAAGAACGTGTCCTCATCTTGTGCCGTCACTAGTGAGGTGCAAGCCTAGTGTGGTCTGTACAGCTGCACGTTGCCTATACAGCTGGAGTTTCACTTACTGCCCCCTGCTGAAAACAGGTGACACTGCAAGCTTTAATTGCTCTGATGGTTGGAATATTCCTTTATACAGTCCGCAAATGTGATTAATTGCACATATTTTTTGTAACGCGTTTGTTTTTATATTATGAATCGCACTGAATGAAGGCTTAAATTGATACACTTCCTTATAATTGACTCATTAAGTACATTAAGCTAGGATAGCTGTATTTTAACATTGAAAAAAATACATATTTCACCTTTAAATAATTTCAAGCTGAGGTTTTCAGTGGGGTTCAGGTCTGGAGATTGGGATGACCATGACATGGTCTAGATCCGGCGATCCTCCATCCACACCTTGATTGACCTGGCTGTGTGGCATGGAGCATTGTCCTGCTGGATAAACCAATCCTCAGAGCTGGGAACATTGTCAAAGCTGAAGGAAGCTAGTGTGCTTCCAGGATAACCTTAAATGTGGCTTGATTCATGCGTCCTTCACAGCCTTGCTGAAGCGCACCCCCAGATCATCACCAATCCTCCACCTTGTCCTCTAATAGTTAGACGGAGACCTGGAGAGGCCTTCAAGCCAGTGTCCCGCACCCACTGTTTTACATTAAAGCCAGCTTGTCATGACATATAGATGGTAAATTCATAAATTTGCACATTAAAATATGTTCTCAACACTCATAAGACCGATAAACAGAGAGTGTGATGTGCATTATTTTTTGGGGCAGGTTATGTAACAACTAAGTCATCTTTCTGCTTTCAAGTCAGAAGCAATGTGAGTCAGAGAGGTTCAAAGACCCCAGAAGATCCCCGGACAAACGGCAACACTATTTCAGTAAAAAAGGGGTGCAAGAAAACCCCTAGAATGGAATGCGCTCTCAACAGACTCCTTGTTTGCATGACATTTTACAGTTTACACAGTAGGGCCCTAAAAACCTACATCTCCTCATCCAGTAATAGCTCACCCCTTCGGTTAGCCCTCATTTCCTCTGGTCACCTGTATAACAGCCCCTCTGTATGGCAACAAAATCCCCCTCGTAAAGAACCCACAAATACTGTGCGCCATTGTAGAAAAATTACCAGTCCGTGAATATTTCACAGGATCAGGGAAGCCCATTTCAACAGCCAAACTATGTGGCCATTGATTTTATACGATCGTCTGAACTGAAAATGTGTCCAGAGCCATGGCAGAATTGAGCCAACGCAAGGTAAACTGCTGCAAATGAGCTAACGCCCAGCTCAAACAGACTTTGTGTGGGTTTTTTTGAGTGTGGAGAGTGGTGAAGAATTTGGGTTGACAGAAGAGAGCGTCAAGCATGTGGTGTCAAGCTGTCCGTGGCATTCATACCATAGAGTTTCTTTCAAATGTTTCTTTCAACATTTCTTTCATGTCAGCACCACCATAGAGAGTAGCTAATATTTCAGGGCACTCTTAAAGTTATAGTTCATCCAAATATATATATATATATATGCTTTTTGTCTGCATATATATTTTGATTTGGCACAAGTTTTTACACCGGATGCCTTTCCTGGCGCAACCCCCAGTGGCCGGGGTACTCCCATTCACACATGTACGGGGCAATCCGTTTCCATGCCATCCCAAATCTAAGACTTTATTGAGTTCCATGCCATCCCAAATCTAAGATTTCCATGCCATCTTAAAGTCTTAGATTTGGGATGGCATGGAAGTCTCCAATCACTTAACCTGCATGTTTTATGGACTTGTGGGGGAAACCAGAGCACCTGGAGGAACCCAGGCAAACACGGGGAGAACATACAAACTACACACAGAAAGGCCCTAGTTGAGCCGGGACTCGAACCCGGGACCTTCTTGCTGTGAGGCGACAGTGCTAACCACTGAGAAATAATATATTGGCAATATAAATAATAGTTTAATGATAAACTGAACCATAAACACAAAGAGCAGCTGCCTCTCTCGAACCATCGTCACCGGCCGCCTTTATCCCTCCCGCGCCCCCATCAGGCTGATTGGGGACCGGGCGTGCGTTGTTCCAGCCCTGCCCCGCTCTCCATTTTTCTGGATTTACTATTATATTATATTGTTTTTCACATCGCTGTTGGGTGACTTTATGCCACTCCTGGCACAAAAATTCAAGCATCTCAGCTTTGTTTGATGGCTTGTGACCATCCATCTTCCTCTTGATCACATTCCAGAGGTTTTCAGTGGGGTTCAGTGGGCACCAATACAGGGTCTTGATCTGGTGCTCCTCCATCCACTCCTTGATTGACCTGACTGTGTGGCATGGAGCATCATCATCGATCCGCCACACTTTCCATCCTCTTATTGAGCTCAATTGATTCCAAATGATTGATCATCATTACCGTTGCTTCTCTTCCCCACTTTAGCCCTCACTTTCTTCATCTGCCTCTATTTTTAACTGCAACTCCAATCTTGGAGTATTTCCATCTAAAAACATTTTCCAGCTCATATCAGAGCGGATGGATTGAAAGCTGATCCTATGTCAACATTATTATGCTTTTTTTTTTATGGGTTTTTGTTTTTAATGATTGCCGGCTCGGAGCCCGTTTTCTCTGCGCTTAATTGCCTTGTCCAGGACAAACTGGAATCAGGAATTCAATTGGGAAGAAAATGCAATCACCACTTCGCCTAACTAGCAGAAGAAAGTAATCTTTTGGAGGCTAGCCATTGAGTGGAATCTAAAACTGTGTACCATAATGAGCCAAGAGAGATAATGCTTATAATCTGCAATCTACTTCCCCCGTCCAGATCGTAATCTTGGTCTCTGGTACTGCTCGCAAAACAAACTGCTGACTCTTACCAGCCAGATAATCACCTTATTAACACAGAGACGTAATCACAGCACAATTATGTTTTATTGAGACATACTGACGAAAACTACCTTTAAGACTTTCACAAGTGTTTCTACAATGGTGACGCATACAAGTGTTTAAAGCCCCTATAAAATTGCATGACGAGTGCAGTTGTCTTTATTGTGTTGATGAAACGGGAAGTCGAGACGGGACTCGTACATTTTTTTATGAGTAGCCAATAGCCATTAGTTTAAGTCACATGCATAAATCATAATTTCCTACTTGCTGGTCCTAGACAGCATTTGATTGGACAACATTTTGGAGTGCAAGATGATTCATAAATTGTATTGTTTCCCTCCGAATGAGAGACCGTACATTTGAAATGAGAATTTCTGCCTAAAGATCGTTTGGGCCACGTCCACTATAATGCGTTCTAGTTTGAAAACGCATTAATTTAGCTATGTTTTCGCCTCTAGAACGATGTTTTCCTCCACCGAAAACATAGTGTTTCCAAAAAGCTTTCGATTACCGCATACTTTGGAAAATGATGATGTTAGGAAACTGAGATTGGAAGACGGATCGGCGTGGATGTGGCCCTGGTTAAGTAGCATACAGATGGCCTCATAGCATAGTCTCATGTGCCATTTTTGGCACTTTGTTTAGTTGTTTATAAATCAAATGGATGGAGATTATTTTATATAATAATGTGTTGCAAACATTGAGATTTGGAAGGAAAGATCGTGCTGCTAATCCTTCTCAAATGGCATTTTTCTGGCATTGTATAAATGAAAATGGCTACAAGAAACTGCTCTCCTGTGGCTCATAGTTTAAAGCTAGTACTTATCATCAGAAATTACCCTTATGTTTGCTTTGTTTATTACCAATTTTATGGTTTTGGGTTGAGATTTATTTTGTGGCCAAACGTTGTGGTGCGATTGATCTGTAATGAGCTGTTTCTCGGAACCAAATGGAAATTGGTCCCATTATGTATGTTTGTTCGATACTGCAAGCTTGGAAATGGATTAATCAGGCTTTGGGCAAATATCCTAAAGTCCTGGATTGGGCAACTTAAAACTCAAGTACTGTGGTTTTACCATGTTTTATTTTGTTTTGTTTTTTCGAGAAGGTACCACTGATAATGCAATAGTATTCGTACATACTATGTAAATACTATGGTGCATGAACATTGTGCTCACTCTATACCCGCAGCCATATAACCCTGCAGCTCTTGCCTGGTTGCCCACTAAAGCTAAGCAGGGTTGAGCCTGGCCAGTACCTGGATGGGAGATCTCCTGGGGAAAACCAAGGTTGCTGCTGGAAGTGGTATTAAGGAGGCCAGTAGGGGGTGCTCACCCTGTGGTCTGTGTGGGTCCTAATGCAGTATAGTGATGGGTACACTATACTGTAAAAAGGCACCGTCATTTGGATGAGATGTTAAACCGTGGTCCTGACTCTCTGTGGTCATTAAATATCCCAGGACACCGGTGTAACCCCAGAAATTCCCCCCATTGGCCCCTATCTATCATGGCCTTGTATTAATCTCCATCCCTGAATTGGCTACATCACTCACTCTACTCTCTCCCACCAATAGCTGGTGTGTGGTGGGCGTTCTGGCGCACTATGGCTGCCGTCACATCATCCCTATGCTATGTGAAGCGCTTTGAGTGCCTAGAAAAGCGCTATATAAATGTAAGGAATTATTATTATTATTATTATAATACCATGAGTCATGGTCATGAAAAACCTGGCAACAGCAGGTGAAGTAATGGAACTCAATAAAGTTTTAGATTTGGGATGGCATGGAAATCTATAGTGAATATAAATTTTTTAGGTTGGTTCTGCTAAAAAATACTGTAGTTCATTGGTTAGAAATGGTTCTTTGAAGTTAATTCTCTTTAAAATTATACTTATCAACTGGAAATGTCAGTGGTGTTTATTGATAAAATAGTGTGGTTTTACCACCTGACACCATTACTGTGCTTGCTAGAGGGAAATGGACTTGTTTTTCTCATTTTGCATCCCCCATGTTATGTTAGATCTAGATTGGACATGTTTTGGGAAAATGAATGAGTGATTTAATTGCTTTAGAATAAATTGGTCACTATACTTGTTTTCCATATTGAACCAGTTTTTATGGCAATGTGGAGCTTGCAGCATTGTACACCCCCTGACTCTCTCTGTCCACACCCCTACCTCATAAACATAATTATAATGACTTTAATAAGACCTTCTGGCCCGGTTGCAATCAGCAAACTTTACAATTTGACTCAATTGCAACCAGCTTTTTGAGTAAACATTGGCAACGTTGTGGTGACTTGTATCCAATCCCAATTCAGATCTCTGGGGACTTTGGACAAGTCAAGGGGTGTACTAGGCAGCCAGCAGGGATATTGTTGAATGCTATGGGCTCTGTAGCTATTAACAAGCCTTACATTTGTTTTTAAATGTGTTGCTGTAGGGGAATGGAAGTCTGAAGGTTTGGTACAGATGCAGCACAACAAAACCATAAACTCTTCAGGAGGCTAACGTTTCGCCAACTAATTGTCTACATTTGCTTCAGATATCCACAAACGTATGTTTCCAGGCGTACTACTAACATGCAATCTCACAAATCTCACTCCAACTGGGAAACATTTGAGATGTTTTAGCATTCCTCACCAACTCTGATTTAACACAGGCCTCCCGAGGGCTAAACTGTGTCCTGACTAAACACATCATCTGTCTGTGGAGTTATAACCGAGAAGCAGTGTTGGAGAGTAGCTTAAGAAAAATAGCGCCGTTTTCAAAACAGTTTCTCTTTTACAGTTACAGACTACTTTTTACAAGATTAAGTGTAGCATGGCAGAACCGTTGCTGTTCACTTATTTGCCGTTCACGCCGAGCGTGTTTTCGCATCTTGTTTTTTTTCACAATGCAAACATGCGCTAAATGACCATCTTTGAGCATTGCACCACAACTCACTATATTTTCCGCATCTCGCACAGGAGCATTTTTTAGATGCAATATCAAGTTAAAATGTACTTTTATGCCGCATTAAGATGCTGCGTTCTATATATTAGTTGTATTTAGTGTCAATTGATTTTCAATTTAAACATGCGCTACATGGACGTCTTTTAGCGTTGCACTATGTCTCGCTGTATTTTTATCATCTTGTGTAAAAGGATCCCATTTTTAGGTTTGAAAAGAACTTCAACTTTTAAAAATGTGTCTCAGGACACAATACAAATCCACCCCCCATGCCCCCTTCCGGATCATTACATTTTCCCTTCCCTCTCGGGCCACAAGGGGCCCCCTATATCTATCTAATTGACCCGTCGTTAAGCAACTAACCCCCTTGGTTATTGTTGCTAGCTCTTACAAGCTCTGCAGAACTCCTCATTTGAAAGAATAGGAGATTGCCATGAACAATGCAGTTTTTTGGCATAAACAAAATGGATAATTTTCTTAAGTGGGCTGGAGTGACATTGGAATGAATATTTATCTGAAGAAAAGCGTTATTTGATTGCGATTACACCTCTAATAAATTAGTGTAAGTGAAAATAACTGTTATAGCGTCTCATAACACACTCTCTTTGATGCTGTGAACTCTTTATTAACTGTCACCTTTACTAAGACTTGAATCAATACGTAAATGAATTAATGCCAAGTTGTTGGCTTGGAGCAATTGTAGGTGTCCTGATGTTATACATGCTCATTTGGGAATGATGAATGACACACTTCAATCCATAGCATCACTTAAAAATGACTTAAACACACAGTACTGCCATAGGCTGTCAACGTAAAAAGGCAAACGCTTGTCAAAGAAATGGTGGCGGGGCAACAGTTGCTAAGATCGGATTGGTTAGAAATGCTTTTAAAGCAGGGCTTAGTGAAGGGTCGGTTGAGCCACAATGTATGCCTGAGTCTTACTTGCAACTTTTATTATTAATTAAATACAGTACAAATAGATCGTTTTTTAACTTAAGATTTTCAAGCTATTTAAAAAGCTATAGTGCCAAGGTTTCTTCACATTATTGCCTAGATTAGAAGACATTGAGGCCTGAAGCTACAGCTCCTAAGACTCTTGAGAGAAGGATGTGTCATAGCTGTTGAAAGTAAGCTGAGAGTGTCAATTTATGGGTGGTGAAGCAGGCCTCGCTCCTGCTGTGGATCTCCATGGCTCTTTCGTGTTGAGTAGTCTCTGTGTTTAACAGGGTCTCCCGGGCTTGGGTGGGGCTGTTTGTTTTACTTGGCTATTTGTTCTGCTCCGGCTATGGCCTCGGCAGGGCTCAGGCATCTGCTGTAATCGATCCAAACTCTCTTTAATCAACCGGATTGGGGTGCCTCACTAATAAACGTTCTGCGGCATACTACCCCCCCCCCCCTCCCAAATCAAACCCAGATGAAGCAGCCAGGCCTGGATCACCAGCAGCTGCTCTTGAGTACCAGCTCTCCAAAGCAAGGGAAAAGAGGGGAACATTGTGTTTACGTTTGGCGTGTGTTGGGCAGGCTATACAGTAGTTTCATTTTTCTCCCTCGGTGCTGTCAGTTCATTTTTGTTTGAGCTACTTTGCGTAGCCTGAGCCAGACCGGGCAGACAAACTCTCGCACTGTGGTCACTTTCAGATCTAGTTGACAAGGTCACGATGGGACTCAGATCCAGGTGTTGAGGCGAAGCAGTCCCGATTTTGGCGATTTACAAAATCGACTTTGGGGCAGTGGTTGCTTAGTGGTTGAGGCTCAGGGTTACTGACCAGAAGGTCGGGGGTTCAAGCCCCAGCACCACCAAGATGCCACTGTTGGGCCCTTGAGCAAGGCACTTAACTCCAGGTTGCTCCGGGGATTGTCCCTGTAATAAGTGCACTGTAAGTCGCTTTGGATAAAAGCGTCTGCCAAATGCGTAAATGTAAATGACTTAACGACTAGTCGACAAATTGTTCGAAGTGGCCGTTCGCAATGAATGCATTCTTGTAAACATCTGAGATGGGTTTTTCCCCCATTGACTTTCTATTTAAACATGCTTTAGACGGTTGTCTTTGATCACTATGATGCGATTAATTGTTTCAACGTTGCGAGCAGGAGTTGCCACATTTTTATGAAGCCATGTTAAGTTAAAAACAGCTCTGCTTTTAAAAAGCATCTCGAGACACTTACGTTTTCTGCACTCCTTTGTACTATACCTAGCTTTTTTTAAACACATAAACGGCTTTCATGTAAACGTCCCCGATTTGACGCGTGTATGGAACCTGAAATATTTCTTTAAAGACACAACTTGTCCACACAAATTGTCTAAGCATCAGTGTGCTAATCAAAGCACCACTGCTAGAAATATCACAATATCAAAAGATATTTAAAACAAAAATAGCGTACTCAGACCCTGACGCCAACTGGTGTGTTGACACTGGGTCAGTGCAATCTGTTAGTCATTTCAAGTCTTTCTGCAAAAAGAAAGACTTTGACAGCAATTGGGGGTGATGGGAAGAGGGGCTCCCATTTTTTTTAGGAGTCACGGCCTGTAGAGGTTTATGGTTTACGACTGAGTTGGAATAAAATGGGACGCCAAATCCCGCCCCCCATATGGTAATATATAGCATTTAGATCCTTTCTGCAAAACATGCGTAAGCTTTGAAAAATGTGTGTGTGTTGGGTTGGGGGGTCGCTCTGTCTGCTCTTTTTACCTGGTGACCTCCATGTAGAGACAAACTCTAATGCAATGGGATCCCAATTAAACAGCCTATGCCGAAGACTAATAAAGACTTCTCAATGCTTCTGAAAGAGGGATGTGGAAATATCTGACTGGCTTTTAAAATATACCATAAATCCCCGGTGACTTTGTATCCAGCCCTCAAGTTTTTTCAAAGCGTCTCTGTTATAAGCCCCATTTTGCACCCCTTTCCACTATTTTTTAACCAATGTGGTTTTAATTAGGAACTCTGTCCTCTTTCCAATCACTACGCAGTTATTTTTCTTACGTGGCATTTTAAACTCATAACGCCCTAATGCCTATTATTTATTAATAGAGCATTTTGTGGGATTGTTCAATATCGTTCCATCCATTTTCAACTGTCTATTAAATGGGTCAATTACAGTATCAGCTTTCTCATTTATAGTAGTGTGTTCGAAGAGTCTCACAATGAAAACGTATATATCATCATCTCCCTGCCGCCCGATATAGGGCCTTTTATAGCCATGTGTTGAAATCATCTGTGTTGATGGTGGCACATTTACTCTACCTCTTGTTTTCCTACCTTAAGTTTGTAATTGGCATCCATTCTGAGGCATGGAAGTTTTTTAAGGGGGTTGGGAGGAGAAATTGGGAACCCAGGTTGATTAAATTGACAGTGATATCCCATGGTATTTTTTTTATACCCAAATTTGGAATTCCCAATTACCGATGTGCTCTTAAGTCCTCATGGCGGTGTAGTGACTCGCCTCCGGGTGGTGGAGGACGAATCTCAGTTGCCTCCGCATCTGAGACCGTCAGTCCGCGCATCTTATCACGTGGCTTGTTGAGTGCTTTACCATTGAGACGTAGCTTGTGTGAAGGCTTCACTCTATTCTCCGCGGCATCCACACACAACTCACCACGTGCCCCACCGAGAGCGAGAACCACATATAGCAACCACGAGGCGGTTACCCCATGTAACTCTACCCTCCTTGGCGACCGGGCCAGTTTGGTTGCTTAGGAGACCTGACTGGAGTCACTCAGCACGCCCTGGATTCGACTCCAGGGGTGGTAGTTAGCGTCTTTACTCGCTGAGCTACCCAGGCCCCCAATACCATGGTATTTTAATAATGGTATTACCGTGGTACTTCAGTGAAAAGATCTCATCTGTTGCTGTTACAATGTTACAGTGATAGGTATGAGATTGCAATACCATGGTACTTGGATATTCCATGGTATTACCACGGTACTGCACATTTTTACAAGAGGGACACTTTTATTCGTGCCAATGCCGAGGTGGTTTGGGCTATTTGTTGAACAGCAGCCCACTCTATGCGGTCAAGACACGGCGTGAGCGTGTGTTTCACAATAGTGTATGGTTTCAGTGGACACTAACCGCTGCCAGAACTGAGTGCCACTTTAACAGGGTGAACACATACACACACACATTCATACATCATACACTTGCACTGACTACTATTTATGGCAAAATGCATACTTAAAAACCTAAGCAAATTTTATTTCATTAGGAAAGTTTGCAACATGGAAAAAATATCATATTCAGTCAAGACAATTACGTATATGTAGTTGTATTAACCCCTGTTAGAAACATCTTAAACCAACTTTGCTGGTCTTAACTGGTTTAAGCTGGTCTAACCAGCTGGCCAGTGCATAAAATCCTTCTAAAACCAGTAAAACTGACTAGTGTTAGTAGGCTGGTAGACCTGCGATAAGCTGTTTTGTAATGCCACTCTTTTCCTGATTCTGGAATTGATATTATGCTAGAAGGATCTGGATATGCTCTCTGGTAGATTGCCAAACTGGATGCCATAAAATGGTCCTTTCTCATCTATAAATGGCCAACGTCAAACTAAATTACATACAGCTGCATACATTTGGAGCTAGCAGCGGCTGACCATAGTTTTCCAACTTTACCAAAAAAAAAACATTTTCTACCATTTATTCTTTCATTGTTGTTCAGATTCATTAGTCCATGACGATCTGTCCTTGGCTGTTCCTAGTGCAATGTTCATTGGACGTTCCTCAGCAGCTGCTTATTAGCAAAAATGTTCCACTTCGCTTCTGACAGGAGGGCACAACGTCTGACGTTGGGACGTCAAATCTCTGGCATGGTTCATTTCTCCATAGAATAACAGAGACAAATTAGTGTCAGGTGAATAGCCGCTCTGGAGATGTGATGGGCCTTTAGTCTGTCAGTCATTAACTGGACCGTTTATTGGACACACTTGCCCATCATGACTCAATGGCATTGGTCATTAGGCCAGACATGGGCAATACCCTGTGCTTGTCTTTGGACATTTTACTTGACTGATTGCAGGCAGTAGTTTGGCCATTTCTATAAATTCAAACAGCTGAAATTAGGATGAAACAGTATGCACAGTGGGATAGGCAAAACATCTTCACCTGTAAGGTTGTCAGTACAATGACCACAAGTTGTGAGATAGCTCACCCAAAAATGTGTTTCACAGAAGAAAATAAGTGATACAGGTTCTGATCGACATGAAGGTAAATGATGAGAGTATTTTCATTTAATTCATTTATTGGGTGGACTATCCCTTTAAGAGTTACAGTACAGCTTTAATGAGATTCCCAACTTAATCTAAATGGGATTGGTTGGACGTGGGTTGGGAGGAACACATTTCCTCATGTTGGGAACGAGGAAATGAAAAGGTGGAAAGGAACTTGTCAAAGAACAGCAATAGTGTATTTATTTAGAATTTGTCTCTCTCTGCCTTGTTCTTTATGCTTGAAATGTTGCTATACAATAAATTTGAATGCAATATACATATTTTGCATTACTCATAAATACACATTACAGAATCATCCATATTCCACAGTGATTATAGTCTACCCCCATGTTTTATTTTATTAATGCTGCCAGGTTTGTTTTCTTGGCAGTAATTTTTTGCTATAAGTTGTGTTTATCTGGAATGAGACCCCCAAAATTGGCTCACAGTTGTCATAAAAGAAACACAAGTCTTCTCTTAGATGATCAGCTCATGATAATTATATCAGAACTCTTCTCAGATATGATCAGTTCATGATTTTCACATGACAACTATTCTCAGACATGATCAGCTCAAGATTATGACATCAGAACTTTTGTCAGAGATGGTCAACACATGATAATGACATCAGAAGAACAATTCTCAGACATGATCAGATCAAGATTATGACATCAGAACTATTCTCCAATATGATTAGCTCATGATTTTTTACATGAGAACTGTTCACAGAGTTGATCAGCTCATGATTCTGACATCAGAACGTTTGTCAGAGATGACCAGTTCAAGATTATGACTTCAGAACTGTTCTCAGGTATGATCTGCTCATGATTATTGTATCTGAACTATTTTCAGAGATGATCAGCTCATGAGTGACATCAGAACTTTTCTCAGAGATGATCAGCTCATGATTCTAACATCAGAACTGTTCTCAGATATAATCAGCTCATGATACTGGCTTCATAAATGTTCATGGATATGATCAGCTCTTGATTATGACTCCAGAACTGTTCACGGATATGATCAGCTCATGATACTGGCTTCATAACTGTTCATGAATATGATCAGCTCTTGATTATGACTCCAGAACTGTTCAGGGATATGATCAGCTCATGATACTGGCTTCATAACTGTTCATGAATATGATCAGCTCATGATTATGACTTCAGAACTGTTCACGGAAATGATCAGCTCATGATACTGGCTTCATAACTGTTCATGAATATGATCAGCTCATGATTATGACTTCAGAACTGTTCATGAATATGATCAGCTCATGATACTGGCTTCATAACTGTTCATGAATATGATCAGCTCATGATACTGGCTTCATAACTGTTCATGAATATGATCAGCTCATGATACTGGCTTCATAACTGTTCATGAATATGATCAGCTCATGATACTGGCTTCATAACTGTTCATGAATATGATCAGCTCATGATACTGGCTTCATAACTGTTCATGAATATGATCAGCTCATGATACTGGCTTCATAACTGTTCAGGGATATGATCAGCTCATGATACTGGCTTCATAACTGTTCATGAATATGATCAGCTCATGATACTGGCTTCATAACTGTTCATGAATATGATCAGCTCATGATACTGGCTTCATAACTGTTCATGAATATGATCAGCTCATGATACTGGCTTCATAACTGTTCATGAATATGATCAGCTCATGATACTGGCTTCAGAACTGTTCACGGATATGATCAGCTCATGATTGTAACATCAGAATTGTTATCAGACACAGTATGATCAAGAGTGTAAAAATATTTGGCTGCAGGAATTTTTATGGACTGACAGAAATGGTTTATCTGCTGGGCCTCTAACTCCATCTGCACCCTTCGGAAGTCGCTCTTTCAGTTTTGCCTCCACGCCTAGAAAGCAAGCTGACTGAATAGAGTTTGAAGAATGTGTTGGAGCAAGGCTGGTTCGCCTTTGACCTCTTTATGTGAGCCTAGCATGCGTCACTGCTGCTGTGTGCTCTTGCACCAAACAGCTGTGTTGTGGCTTACATCATATTTACACACCCTATGAGGTCTTTTCATATACACAAACAAAAGAAACTATTGCTTGAATTCTGATGCAGCATCTTTGTTTAGTACCTTTTAGAAATCAGCAAAGTGCTTTTGTGTTGTACAAAGGATTCTGTTGTGTTTCGTTCCAAATTTGTCATCCCGCAAGCGCCGATTTATGTCAGAGTTTTCTCCTTGCTTCATTTCAGCTGGTTTATGACTTTCAGAGGGTCTATCAGAACATCCAGTGCCTCTTTGCAATCTCTGCATTAATTATCAAAAGCTCAGCTGAATGGTTCCAGCTGAGCTTTTAAGAGGTTTATAAGAGGTTAAAAATGAAACGCTTCTTTTTAAAGCTGAAAAAACCCTTGCTGTACCACGCAGGCATACACAATCAAGGCCTGCATCTTAACCCATACTTTTCAAACCACCTTTTGAAAGCAACCCAAAAAAATAGATACCTATCCACCATGTTAGCAATACAAGTGAAGGAAAAAACCTGGCTGCAGGAGTTGGCACCGCCTGCTCCAGTGTTGACCGTTCTGCGGTTCACTAAATTACATCTCTTCAGAGGTAAAAATGTTGTGGTGAGGAGCTAAGTTTCACCTCTCTGTCTCTCTCAGGAGATGGATTTAGAAGCTGTTGTGGTCAGGGGGTAGGTGAGTGTAAAAGATGAGGGGTAGTAGCGCAGCGTTGTCCCACACCACACGGCCGCTTTTGGGCTGATCCGCATTTTCCACCGGGGAGTGGATTGGCGTCTGCCTCAGCCCGCAGGCGGACGGGCACATGGCCGTGGCGTCAGGCAGTGAGGTGGATGCTGGTATTTGTGTAGTGCGGTGCCGGACAGGGCCTAATTTGCCTCACTCCATTTGGCCGACTTATTACAGAGCAAACAAAATACTGGTCTGAACCACATACTGATGAGCCTGGCCTTGGATTGGGCTCTGAATTCACATGGTGAAGCACAAGGCTTTGTGTTTGCTTACAAAGAATAAAAACTCAATTTAAAAGGATAGCTCTCTGAAAAAACTCACCTGTTTACACACCTATTTACCAACTAGAAGGTTGCCGGTTCGATCCCCACAGCCACCACCATTGTGTCCTTGTGCAAGTCACTTAACTCCAGACTGCTCCGGGGGGAATTGTCCTTGTAATATGTGCACTGTAAATCGCTTTGGATTAAAGCATCTGCCAAATGCAATAAATGCAATACCTTTTATGTCATTATGTGTTCTTAAGTATCCGATAACTGATATAGGTCAAATGGATTTTTGCCTATCTGTAAAAATGTTGTGATTGCTGATTTTCTTAAAGTATTTATAGTGACTTAAATACATCCCAAAAATAATTCAAGTAAAACAATTACTTGAATGCACCTACGTATATTTATAGTTTTTTTTTTAATCCCCTTTTCTCCCAACGTGGAATGACCAATTCCCACTACTTAGTAGGTCCTCGTAGTGGCGCGGTTGCTCACCTCAATCCAGGTGGCGGAGGACAAGTGTCAGTTGCCTCCGGTTCTGAGACCGTCAATCCGCGCATCTTATCATGTGACTCGCTGTGCATGACACCGGAGACTCACAGCATGTGGAGGCTCATGCTGCTCTCCGCAATCCACGCACAACTTACCACACGCCCCATTGAGAGCAAGAACCACTACTCACGACCACAAGGAGGTTACCCCATGTGACTCTACCCTCCCTAGCAACCGGGCCAATTTGGTTGCTTAGGAGACCTGGCTGGAGTCACTCAGAATGCCCTGGATTCAAACTCGTGACTCCAGGGGTGATAGTCAGCGTAAATACTCGCTGAGCTACCCCCCCCCCAATTATTAGATATTTTGACATTTTCATGAAAAGGCACATCTTGTTCCGGTCCAGTGGAGTAACCCTGAGAAATCTTCTTGAAACTGAACTCAAAAACATTGCATTTACCTTAAAAAAAAACTTTTAATAGGTTTTGTAGATTCTCTCTCGTGTTCGAGGTGCAAGGAAAGTATTTTAATACCTTTTATTTGATGGCTTCACAACATGACATTTAAAAAAAGGCAATAAATGTCTTTCAGAAAATGATGAAACCAACATGTATACAAAGATGACATTTCTACGAACTTGACACGTGTTTTTTAAACTAGATATGTAAAAGTTTTCTTATTTTTATCCCCTTTATACCAACCTTATTTGTCAATTACCCTTTTGCATATTACTTTAGATGTCTGTTTCCTCAGTTGTCTTCTTTTTCTCCATCAACGTCATTCACTCGCTCAAGTCTGATTGGTCTGCTTGTTTAAACTGGGGTTTAATTGTCCTGACAGCAACTAATAAAAGATTATATGCTTCCTGAGCTGTCATTCAACCACTCAGTTGGAATCAGGCTGTGAGCGCTTGTCAATTTCCAGACTTTTCCTGCAATTAAAGTTGTAAAGCGTGCGTGTGTGTGTGTGTGTGTGTGTGTGTGTGTGTGTGTGTTTATGTCTCTTTGAATTATAACCTGCTCTGTGAGGCTCAAGTCTGGATGTGGTCGTCTGTTTGCTGTAGGGAGCTGACGTGCCGTTTATGAAATGGTCGTATGGCGCTCGCTGAGGTCACGTTGGTCACAGGTCACGTCTCCTCCTAACTCGGAGTATAAGATGTTCTTTATGAGAAGTGCAGCGTGGGCGGGCTGACTGGTTTGTTGCGTTTGGGATTTAACTAAATTTGATGTTTGAGCCCACCCAAGGATGTGTTTGTGGAGTTAGCTGGGCACTATTTGTCTCTAGATGATCAAATCTCAAAAGATCCTTTCACAGTTGTAATGCACGGTTGAAAAGAAGAACTTATTAAGATTTTGATGGTGAGCTTTGGCTCTGGTGTTTCCAAATGACCATTTGAGAGGAACATTTGAGATGCTTTGCTATGTTTCCATCGTAGTTTAAATGCATGTCTACCAGGGCCGGGTATCAATAGAGATTTTGCTTCGATTCTGATTCACAAGCTCTAGATTTGGTTATAAATTCAATTGAATTCAATTCAATTAAAAACCAGAGCTGGTGAATATATCTATATTGATGCCCAGCCCTGGTAGACATGCATTAAAACTACAATGGAAACACATTTATCAATGAACTCAAATGTTATTTAATTTCATTTAGTAAAAGATTTATTGTTTAAATGAAGTCTAATGAAGTCCAGCTTTAATGTCTTGATATCTAATAACAAAAAAAACAATTTCACCTCAAGTGAGCGTAGACGTGTTTTTATTCACATTTTGGTGTTTCCATCCAGGGTCTTTAAAAGGTGTTAAAAACTCTTAATTCGCCCTTCCGCAAAATAACGCCTTAAAAAGGTCTTAAATCAGAGCGACAAGTCTTTAATTCATAAGGTTATGGCATTAAATGTTGTATGAGGGATTGTTTTCTCGTTGCGGGCTTGTTTTCTTATTGCGTTTTAGTAGGGTGACCAGACGTCCCGTTTTGAAGAAGTGTGTCCCGGTGTCTCGACAATTCTCTAAAAATGTTAATTATGTCCTGGTTTCAGCTGTTTGGCTCACTGATTTTTTTCTACTTACATTTGATGTGCCAATTTTCCTTCTCGCTATTGTCTTTGGTATTGAAGCGTTGCACGTTGATTTGACGATAGTTTTATTCTAGTCTTTCTGCAAATCTCCTGAAATGTATCTGGATGCCGTGGCAATGACGTCATACGCTTTGCGTGCACTCTTTGTCATCTTGTCAGTCAGCACAAGTAGAAATGTACCAATAAAATATGTGTTTTCAGCAATGAGCTGAAAGAAGCCGATCGATTTATTCGTGCAGCATGTGAATACGTAAGCGAGTATTTTTCTGTAACGTTCATTTCCCCACGAGCACGGAGGTAAATCAGACAATGTGACATTTAGACAGATACACTGCCAGGGTTTTTCCTGGCTCAAAATGAGGCGGAGGTGGTAGTTGACAAAGTCTGGGCTTTTTAATGTAGTTTTAGTCATGGATAGTCTATCCAAGACCAATATATATATATATACACACATTTTAGTGTTATTTTTCCACATAAGATTGATCTTATCATGATGATCTCATCAATGAAGCAATACGTTGTGAGCTGCGTCTCCGGGGTTAGTGACGAGCGTCTCCATGTTAGAGTGTGCATCAGCCGGCGAAACTTTAAATCTCTCCCGGTCTCGACTCCCGCTCAGATTGGGTCTCTTCCGCGATTGGTTGAAGCGGCTCTGACCGCACCGAGAATGACAATTTTGGAGTTTGTGCTTATTTACAAATGGCACGCTCCTGTATTATTTGAACTTTAAGGATGAAATAAAGATATATCGCCAAGCTGTGATCCGTGTTTCTATCACGCAGTCGAGCTGCAGCGCTCCTCTCATCTCACGTGTCATCATTATGGTTTTATATGATCTCAAGTTATGTTAAATGACATCAAGCAACTATTTGACAATGGAATTATTTTATTATTATTGCCGTTGGATTGTCATTACAAATGACAATCCACCGAGTGCAACGCTTGTTAGTGTTTTCCATGAAGACACCCACCAGAGTTTTGTAGACAGCCGGAGGCGGCACACAATTTGACGGATTCGGCCGCCCAGTAATTCTCTATGCAGGAAAACCCCTGACTGCACTTTCTACATAGCACAAGCACTTATATGTTCAGATGTGGGGTTGTGTTTGGAATTTTTGGTTGCAATGTTGTGAATTTTTGTGAAGTCACTTCATAATTACATATGCAGTATGACATCATATGGATAGGCTACATGGAATTTGTACATTAAAAAAAGCTCAAATGAGGTTAAATCGTGAAAAAACTAAATCTAAAATAAAATATACATTTTCACAAACTATATAGGCTGTACATTTACATTTATGCATTTGGCAGATGCTTTTATCCAAAGCGACTTACAGTGCACTTATTACAGGGACAATCCCCCTCGGAGCAACCTGGAGTTACTCAAGGACACAATGGTGGTGGCTGTGGGGATCAAACCAGCAACCTTCTGATTACCAGTTATGTGCTTTAGACCACTACGCCACCACCACACCATACTACATCTTTTGACTATTTTTATACATTCTTTCTTTTGTATGCAAACTTCTGCACTTAACTGGTAGTGGTGGTGGCGTAGTGGGCTAAAGCACATAACTGGTAATCAGAAGGTTGCTGGTTCGATTAAATTGATTTAGTATTATCCAAAAATGTGCATAAAAACATGTAGTGAAACCCTCATTTGTGTATTTCACACTTGGGCGCACAAGAGAAGAACCCCAAAGGTAAATCCAGTTTGAGATGAACAGGAACATGCTAAATCCCTATAGGGGGGACTAGATGTCTTGGGGCGGAGATGGCTAAAGAGTTGTTTGTGTTGTTTTCAGGCTGGTGACTGTGTGGTCCAACACAACTGTTTCTGAATCGCTCTTAACACAGGGATATTGAAGCTGGACGCACATGGACACCCGCATTCAGATATCTCCGTGCTTGGCTGATATATTGTTCTTTCATAAGGAAAATCGAGGACCGTTGGCTGTTTTTGGGCCTTGTTTCGACTGTCACGCTCGAAGCCCCCCTGGGTTCGACTCGCTTCATGACTTTATGAGGCCTTTGTCTGCGCTTCCACAGTCACCCACAGTGCAAAAATGTGTATCCTCAGGCTTTTGTTGTAATTCAAGGTAGGCAGGACCATTGAGTTCACATCCTCTCATTGTCATGAACGCATGTGTTTCTTTGCTTCTTTGTCTATTAATTTTTCACAAAGTAACTACAAGCTTTGCCAAAACTTACCGACCATGCAGACACAACTGGTTGAACAGGCTGTTTCCTAGCAACACTTGTTAATGGGTCAGTCAAGCAAAAAAGTGATGTTAGAGAGCAAGGGGGTTGATATACCAGTTAAAACTGTGAAAATGTGGTACACATTTTAGAGTATTGCAAAATGTTAATTTAAAAGTAAATGCTTGATACAGCAATACAGTGCATAACATCATGCAGATACGGGTCATGAGCTTCAGTTCATGTTCACATCAACCATCAGAATGGGGAAAAATGTGATCTCTGTGATTTGGACCGTGACATGATTGGTGCCAGACGGGCTGGTTTGAGCATTTCTGGGATTTTCACACACAACAGTCTCTAGAATTTACTCAGAATGTTGCCAAAAACCAAAAAACATTCAGTGAGGGGCAGCTCTGCGGATTAAAACACCTTGTTGATGAGAGAGGTCAACAGAGAATGGCCAAACTGGTTGAACAATTGTGATAAATGCTATTCTGTGATGTAGGTTGGTGCTGTTTTGGCGGCATTAAGGGGACCTACACGTTATTAGCAGGTGGTTTCAATGTTGTGGCTGATCAGTGTTTGTGTGTTTATATATATATATATATATATATATATATATATATATATATATATATATATATATATATACAGAGAGAGAGATAATATGATTATACATTTCTATTTTTGTAAAATTATTAGGGCTGTCGATTTAACCAAAAATAACGCGTTAAAAAAATTAGCGCAATTAATCGCAATGCCCCCAGGAACGTAATAAGGAACATTCCTGAGAAATGCAAGCTTGTAGTACCGCCTGTTTACTCCAGAGGGCAGTAAGTGAAGCTTCAGCTGTGTGAGCAACACACAGTTTATACAGTGAAGAAAACAACTCTTCAGCAGCAACAACACAAACATGCGTTACATTCTTGCGTTCAAAACACTTGAAGGAGCGCAAATGCGAACTAAGGGATCTGAAGATGTGTTTAAAGATTGAGTATTAAACTATATTTAACTTGAAACAGTGACCTAAACATTTTATGTTTATGATGCAACACACTCGAGACGCTACACAAGTATGTCTGACGCAGGTGTAAATTGACGCGTCTTTAAACAAGCCCTTATAATAAATCTCCACAAATTCACTTGTGTAATGGATTGCTGTGAACTGTGTGACAATGATTGACTTATGATCAATAATATGGTAGTAAACAAAAGCCCTTTTTGTCTTGTCTTATCAATGATTAACTCTTCTGCTACAGGAATGTAATGTATTTTAATTATCTGAATATTTTTTTATTTTATATATATATATATATAATTGTTTAATATTTAATGATAACTATGTATAATTATTTCATCATTATATATTGAATTATTGTTATATGAGGGGCTTTTTCAGCAAATATTTGTATATGCGATTAAATGCGATTAATCGCGATTAATTAATCGGGACACCATGTAATTAATTAGATTAAAATATTTAATTGATTGACAGCCCTAAACATTATACATTTCGATTTTATTTAGATTTACTGTCTACCTATTAGTGTGCACGTTGTTTTAAATTGTTTTAATTTTGTAATCACTAATTTTCCTACGTATTATATTTTATTATATTATATTGTGTTATGAAGTAATGTTAGAATATTATACATAATAGTCTACAATTAATTTATATACTTAAAATATGGTGTTTCGTAAAAGTACATATTATATTATATTATCGTGAAGTATATTATCTTCCAAGAATGTAACGAATATCACATTATAAATATTATATATTTGTATTTTTATAAAAATCTAAATGTTTTATATATATATATATCAAATATCCAATAATGTACACATTCTTTTAAATAAAAACTACTTACATTTTTTTCTTATTAATATTTTTATTACTTTTCTACAAAAATAAATTTAAAATACATGTATTATATTATATTATTGTGATGCAGTATATCGGACAAATATGTCAAGAATATCACAATATAAACGTTTGCCCAATTCAAGATTTTTTTTCTAGAGTTGGTCTTAGACCTCCAAGCAAAGGTGATAAACTTATAAATCTCTTTCCATATCTCACATCTGCCAGGAACACATTCCTCACCATCGGCTGGAAGACTTCCATGAATGTTCATGTGTGAATCTGCAGTGTTGTTCTCGTTAGATCAATGCTGATCTGTTAGATCCGTTGATGTTAAGCCAGGTCATTAGGTTGCATTATTAACATTGCCTAATGCCTTTGCCATTTGTTTTGGTTCAACATTGTGAGATCACACTTGCTTCATCTGGTCTGGTGCTGATTTGCATTAATACTGCTGAAAGCTGTAGACGTGTGCTGTTTTTCTGATGCAGATGTGTGAAAAATGTAAATCAGCATTTCTTAGATGTCAGTGGATGTCTTTTTAGACACCGTCGACTGGTCAGCTGGTCCATGCAACAAAGGTGTATCTAAGGTATAGGCTCTCTATTGTAGGCTAAATTAGGGTTAGGCATGCTAACATTAGGTCACATGCACACTAATCCATTTTTGTTGCGGTTTCAAAGTGTGCTTTTACCGAGAGCATTTTCGAAAATCTCCGTTTTCATTGGAGGAATACGCCGTTTCAACGTTGACGAGAGACAGAAACGTTGCAAAGTTAATGAGCTTTGAAACTAAATGTTATGTGGTCGTGGCCTTAAAAATTTAAATTTAAAAATGCGCCCAGAGGCCCAACACTTTGCGCCCATTTTGAACGCAAGTCCCATTTAAATGCACCCCTAAAAAATACGTCTGATTGGTGTCAGGTATGTGAATCGATTGAGCTCAACTTGTATTGAACCAAGAGTGTTCCTTTAAGAACGATTAGTCAACAAAGTCGTTCAAGCAACCCAACCACTTGTTGATTTAGAAAATACGTGGTTTTGCACATCCCAAAAAACACCCCAACTGAGTCCCACACTACCTAATTGAGAATGAATGTTTGATAACCAAAGCCAGGCTCAAAGCACAATCTGGACTTCTCACGCCAGCATTAACACGCTGTTACACACGCTATGTTTCCTCCAGGTGAGATCTCATATGAGCTGGGTGTTATGTTGTCTTGGACTTTCACAGCTACTTCCCCAGAGTCAGACTACACCTAGTTGGCAGCAGTGGTGAGCTTGATTTTGTGTGGTCCCTCTTCTTACCACCCATCTCAGCAGGACAGTTCTCTATCTTGGCAGGAAACACCAACATGGACATTCAAAATCACATTCACGTCATTATTTATATCGTGTGGAAGATGTTAGACAGCTATCGGTATTATCAGCTTTGCCAATAAACAGTGATCAAAAGCAGCTGTGTTTTGAAGTTGATGTCCATTCTTGGCGTTGAGTTTGGCTGGAGGCTGCTTGGTTTGAACTTGGGATAGCAGCAAACTTGATGATAAATCCCACCTGCTAGCTGACCTCTGTCTACCCTGTCATGATTTGGACAATGTTGCACTCTCTGGCAGTCAAGGCGGATTTAATAAGGAGATGCGTAATATTCTGCAACAAAATATAATTTTGCCAGTTATATTTTTTCATGAGATCAGACTCAAGACTGTGCTCGCTTGATGCCACAATCGGTTTAGATGCTCTTAAAGATACTATTTTGTTTTTGTTAAAATACAATAGCCAAGTTTATTGTACAGAGACACCTTCAAGTAATCCATTTGTCAGCTGACTTACTAAAAAATTTAAACACTGTGACTGTAGCACTTTCAAAATATGTTTTTGCTTGATGCTAAATCATCCTAGCAAAGTCTAGCTACATGCTAGTAAAGCCTAGCTACAAGATAAAACATGTTAGCAAAGCCTAGCTACATGATAAACATGCTATCAAAAGCCTAGTTACATGCTAAAACATGTTATCAAAAGCCTAGCTACATGCAAAAAGATGTTAGCAAAGCAGCTACATGTTAAAACATGTTAACAAAGCCTAGCTACATGCTAAAACATGTTATCAAAAGCCTAGCTACATTTTTAAAACATGTTAGCAAAGCCTAGCTACATGCTTATACATGTTAGCAAAGCCTAGCTGAATGCTAAAACATGTTAGCAAAGCCTAGCTACATGATAAACATGTTATAAAAGCCTAGCTACATGTAAAACATGTTATCAAAAGCCTAGCTACATGATAAAACATGTTAACAAAGCCTAGCTACATGCTAAAACATGTTATCAAAAGCCTAGCCACATTTTAAAACATGTTATCAAAGCCTAGCTACATGTTAATACAGGTTAACAAAGCCTAGCTACATGCTAATACATATTAGCAAAGCCTAGCTGAATGCTAAAACATGTTAAAAAAGCCTAGCTACATGTTAAAACATGTTAACAAAGCCTAGCTACATGCTAATACATGTTAACAAAGCCTAGCTACATGCTAAACATGTTAGCAAAGCCTAGCTACATTTTAAAACATGTTATCAAAGCCTAGCTACATGCTAATACATGTTAGCAAAGCCTAGCTACATGTTAAAACATGTTATCAAAGCCTAGCTACATGCTAAAACATGTTATCAAAGCCTAGCTACATGTTAAAATATGTTAACAAAGCCTAGCTACATGCTATTACATGTTAGCAAAGCCTAGCTACATGCTAATACATGTTAACAAAGCCTAGCTACATGTTAAAACATGTTATCAAAGCCTAGCTACATGCTAAAACATGCTAGCAACACCTAGCGAAATGCTACCAAAGCCTAGCACATGCTAAAACCTGCTAGCAAAGCCTATTATATTTGTGGTTCACTCTGCTCTCAAAATAAACAGGTGCTTCATACAGAGCTCACTCCATACTTCTGTCATTATTATTTCATTTTCAAAGCCTAGCTACATTATAAAATATTCTAGCAACACAAAACAATGTACCAGCAATGTCAGCTACATGGTAAAACATTCTAGCAAATGGCTCAGATCCGTATTGACCTTTTCAAGCATGTAAACTATAACAAAGTAATTAGAACGCAGTTATTCTTGAAGCATTTCCGGTATCATTAACGAATCCTTTAAGTAATGCTTTGAGTAAACATATTTTCCTTAAATAATGTCAAATATTTACCTGAAGTGACTTATCCAGATGTGGTGTTGATACTGAGCATCTACGCGAGAGAGGCGATGAAATTGTATCATAGTTATACAATTATCACCTCAGCAGAGAGCTCGGGAATATGGATCACTCCTATTATAATCAATGAAGCTTCCTGAATGACCTACGGACAAGATAAGGATTTTTTTTGTGTGTGTTCCTAATTTGTAAGGCATTTAGTACAAAAGTCTGCTAAATGACTGAATGTAATAGTAAATAACGTGTACAGCTTCATTCGTCATAATGGGAGCGATATATAGTCACTTTTAGAGCTCTGCCTATTGAACTAATTAATTGGCATATATGTCGTTCACCTACCTACCAGAGATAAGATGTGTGTTATAGTTAGTACTGCATCTATCCAGCCATCTCGCTTCACTGAAGCGGTTGATGCATCCATTTTCTGTTGCTTTTTCTGATATCGAAACATTTTAATTTCTGTTAGCTTGAGGCATACAGGGAGTATTCAGTCACCGAACAACATGGCCAACATTTTAGTAGTGACATTTTATGCCAATGCGTGTTATAGTTAGTAACGTTAATCACTATGAACGAAGCATTTCAGAACTGAACTGTTTGTTTTAAGTCACTTATATTGAAAATTCAGTTTGAAGCGATCTTAGAGCATTACCATCATGATTTTTTCTCCCTTCAAAGTCCCCTTTTGGAGGGTGATTTATGCCATTTGGAAAGCAGTCACAGTTTGACAACTAGCAGGAATTGTGGGAACAAAATGACGTCACATCATTAAAATGTCTTGAAATGGTATATATGCTATATTCTATATTTCAATACCAGAATGTTGTAGAGATATCAGGGCCTGTGACTCTGTAGCTCTTTCGAAATATTGCATTGTTTGAACTGCGCAACATGTCAACTTCTGGCTCAACCAATTGTGTGAGTTAGGGTGGGACTACCTCTTTGTCAGAATGATGGAAGTCAAAGTAAAAAGAACATTAATAGTTCTTGGGAATCCTATAACAAGCATTTTACGGGCGCAAAGCTAGAAATTACATACTTGAACTTTAAGGGTTTGTTTAGGATCCTTTTGTCTGCCAAGTGGACATCCATCATCTTGAGTGTTCTGCACCTGTTTTTTGTAAAATCCTGAGGTTTGGACATTAGTAGGGTACGGGAGTGCGCTTCATACAGAGCTCACTCCATACTTCAGTCATTATTATTTCATTTTCTGTATTTTTCTTCATCATTCCTCTCTTCCCAGTTCCCATCTTCTCTATCTCCCATGCTAGCATCAGCATTCCTGTGGTCTGTGGCCCCGGGGCCAGATTCAAACCCTGTGAGAGGCCAATCAATACTGTTCATGCTCCTGTGCAAGAGTGAAGACTCAACTATGCAGGGAAGTGCAAGGGATAAATACAGTACAGTATTGGGGAAAAAGCTTATTTTTGGAAAAATGTTTCTTTACTGTTGGTGTTTTATACTGCAAACATCTCTATTACTATGGTTCATACAGTACTTACAGTTAGGAATTTGAATATACAAAGCTTCTCTGATTTGCTGTGGACATGAATGATACCTCAAACTGTGGTTATTTAGGTGTGCAAGCGATTTGACTAAAGATCTGACCTGGTTGATGATAGAACATTGAAGGAAGGAGCCAAGCCATATTTAGGGTCCAGAATATTATATTGACTGGGAGGTAGGTTCTTTAAGCAAACAGTAGCCCTTAAACAACCACCTAGAAACCACCTAGAACCAGGGCCGGTTCTAGGATGTCATCTTTGGAGGGGCATTTTGGTCTTTAGGGTGGGCAGCTGTGTATCTCTTTGTTGGACCAGGGGGTGCTCCTCCTGATCATTTTGCTTTGGTTGGCCCCCCTTGATCATGTTAAAAGTTTCAGGGACGCTCAAGGAAGACCTGACCCCTTAAGACTCGTACGCACACGCAGCAACTTTATTGCTTGATGTCGTTTTCTTGTCCCTAAAAATGCACATTCTGCGGGGAAAGTGTTTTTATATGAACTGCAGCAGTGCTCAATGGATCGTAACATTAATAAGTGAATGAACTATCAATGTACAAATCAAACTCACTCAGACTGCCGACAATTTTTTTCCACACATCATTTTTTAAACTATATCCATGTATGTGGTTACAGATTAATCATATTGAACTGTGAAATCACTCACAGAAACTTTAACTTCTCTTTCTTGCTTGCACTCGACTCAAAGGAGATGGAAGATGTGAACTCTACTGACACAGTCTTCACTCCTGTTGGTTGTTGCTCCAGAAAGTCATTCCTCATTAGCATCAAATTAAATGTTCTCAACTTTGTCACGTCGCTCACCACATCTAGTCACCAGAAATTACTGTCGCTCGTGTCGCTGGAAGTCTCTAGCTCTCACTGACAATAAATGAGATGAGGTTGCTTTTTAGCTGCAGTGTGTGCTGTATGGGGCTTTAGACCAGTTTCAAGGGTACACAAGGAAGATCTGACCCTTTGACCTGCACAAGGATGAGCTGACTCTTTAAACCCGTTTCAGTGGTGCACAAGGAATATCTGACTCTTTAGATCCGTTTCAGGGGTGCACAAGGAAGATCTGACTCTTTAGATCCGTTTCAGGGGTGCACAAGGAAGATCTGACTCTTTAGACTCGTTTCAGGGGTGCACAAGGGAGAGCTGACTCTTTAGACCCATTTCAGGGGTGCACAAGGGAGATCTGACTCTTTAGATCCGTTTCAGGGGTGCACAAGGGAGAGCTGACTCTTTAGACCCATTTCAGGGGTGCACAAGGGAGATCTGACTCTTTAGATCCGTTTCAGGGGTGCACAAGGGAGAGCTGACTCTTTAGATCCGTTTCAGGGGTGCACAAGGGAGATCTGACTCTTTAGATCCGTTTCAGGGGTGCACAAGGGAGATCTGACTCTTTAGATCCGTTTCAGGGGTGCACAAGGGAGATCTGACTCTTTAGACCCATTTCAGGGGTGCACAAGGGAGATCTGACTCTTTAGATCCGTTTCAGGGGTGCACAAGGGAGAGCTGACTCTTTAGACCCATTTCAGGGGTGCACAAGGGAGAGCTGACTCTTTAGATCCGTTTCAGGGGTGCACAAGGAAGATCTGACTCTTTAGACCCGTTTCAGGGGTGCACAAGGATGAGCTGACTCTTTAGATCCGTTTTAGGGGTGCACAAGGAAGATCTGACTCTTTAGATCCGTTTCAGGGGTGCACAAGGGAGAGCTGACTCTTTAGATCCGTTTCAGGGGTGCACAAGGAAGATCTGACTCTTTAGACCCGTTTCAGGGGTGCACAAGGGAGAGCTGACTCTTTAGACACATTTCAGGAGTGCACAAGGAAAATCTGACTCTTTAGACCCGTTTCAGGGGTGCACAAGGGAGAGCTGACTCTTTAGACCCGTTTCAGGGGTGCACAAGGGAGAGCTGACTCTTTAGACCCGTTTCAGGGGTGCACAAGGGAGAGCTGACTCTTTAGACCCATTTCAGGGGTGCACAAGGGAGATCTGACCCCTTGACCTTCACAAGGATGAGCTGACTCTTTAAACCCGTTTCAGGGGTGCACAAGGAAGAGCTGACTCTTTAGACCTGTTTCAGGGGTGCACAAGTAAGATCTGACCCCTTGACCCGTTTCAGTGTTGCACAAGGACGATCTGACCCCTTGACCTGCACAAGGAAGAGCTGACTCTTTAGACCCATTTCAGGGGTGCATAAGGAAGATCTGACCCCTTAGACCCATTTCAGGGGTTCACAAGGAAGATCTGACCCTGTACAAGGAAGATCTGACCCCTTGACCCGTTTCAGTGTTGCACAAGGACGATCTGACCCCTTGACCTGCACAAGGAAGAGCTGACTCTTTAGACCCATTTCAGGGGTGCATAAGGAAGATCTGACCCCTTAGACCCATTTCAGGGGTTCACAAGGAAGATCTGACCCTGTACAAGGAAGATCTGACCCCTTAGACCTGGCGATGCCTAGAACAAACAAGCATCGTGTCAGTGAGTTTTGAATGGGCAACCACCACTTGCAATTTTTTTTCAAAAAGTGTACAAAATCTTCAAGCAGCTTGAACTGCTTGTGAGCTGGCCTGATGTTTTTGCTGTAGGAAATCTGATAAGACCAAGGCAACTCTATTAATGTCTCCCTATGACTTCCCTTTCAGCATAATTGTGAGTGTCCATGTTCTTGGCCGGTCTTATGATGTAGTGAGATGTTGTAGACCTGCTGTAATTCTCTGCACACCTTCTTTCAGCTCTCGTGGTAGACCAGGTATTTTGGACTTACAGTAGCTTCCAGGACATCTCAGATCAGAGAGAATCCTCTTGGGCTTCAATACCTATTCATCCTAGGAAAAGGTGGTTGTTGTTTCAAAATTGTGTCTTCATCTCAGAATAAACTTGTGCAGAAACTTTCATTTAGATGTCACTCATGAGAGTATTTAAGTTAGGGCGTGGTAAAAGTATAAATTTACAGATTGATTGCAATATTGTTCGTGCAATCCTGATATTGATTATTTAAATCCCAAGATCGATCTTTTAGTTTTACTTTAAAGTTTACTTTAGTTGTGGCTGTGTTGATTATTATATCTGTTAAATAAATAGCATTTGAAGTGCAAATTTTGAACTCTGTGGTTAATTTGGAAAAATTATATTTTTGCAGTGTACCAAGTTGGAAGGTTCCCTGTTTAGTTTACTGTATTAGCAATATAAAGCCCATTATTTACCCTATTGTTAATGAAAACCAAAACAAAATCTAAATGAAAACATTTTCGTTAACTGAAATAAAAAATAAAAACTGACATAATTGGAAAAAACTTTTACCTTTACATAACTCAAAAACTAACTTAAATAAAATCATAATTAGCTCAAAATCATTCTGGTTTTAGTTTTTCATACAATAAATCCCACTAGAAGAAAACTACAGTAACTAAACTGAAACTAGAAAAAACTGAGAAAATGAAAATAAACTAAAACTAACAGACTGTGAAAACTAGAGATTGACCGAGAATCGGTTTGACCGATATTTTTAACCAATATTTTCACTTTTCCACTTAATGGGTTATTGGTTATTAAATATATGGTTTTCCAATAAATCTAGACACAAAAGACTTTAAATCTTAAGTGCAATAAAGTGAGAAACTTTGCACAAGTGTATATTGCAACAATGTGTTACATTTATTCTTTCTCGACACACTTTTACTTCTAGTTTTGCAAAGCAGTTCACTACTAGACGTTAGTGATCAAATATGAATTTCATTTTTAGAAATAATACAAAAATTAATTGTCAGTTATGCATATCTTATACTAAACTGGAATGACAAATTCAATAAAAAATAGAAATATACACTCACCGACCACTTTATTAGGAACACATGTACATCTACTTATTCATGCGATTATCTAAACAGCCAGTTGTGTGGCGGCAGTGCAATGCATGAAATCATGCAGATATGGGTCAGGAGCTTCAGTTAATATTCACTTCAACCATCAGAATGGGGAACAAATGTGATCTCAGTGATTTCAACTGTGGCATAATTTTTGGTGCCAGACGGGCTGGTTTGAGTATTTCTGTAACTGCTGGGATTTTCATTCACAACAGTCTCTAAAGTTTAGAATGATGCCAAAAACAAAAAACATCTTGTGAGCGGCAGTTCAGCGGAGGTCAACGGAGAATGGCCAAACTGGTTCGAGCTGACCGAAAGGCAATGGTAACTCAGATAACCACTCTGTACAATTGTAGTGAGCAGAACATCATCTCAGAACGTTACAACATGTCGAACCTTGAGGCGGATGGGCTACAACAGCAGAACACCATGTTGGGCACATTATGAGGTCCATAGTGTTCCTAATAACGTGCTCGGTGAGTGTAAAATGTAATTAAAAAATATATTAACCCTTTTACATCCGGATGAATCGTTAAATAAAATCAATCAAATCTAATTGAGAGCTTGTGAATCAGAATCGAATCAGATCTGGAAATCTCTATCGAGACCCAGATCTTAAGTGTAAATATGCCTTTTGTTGACTTGTTTTTAGTCGTCAAACCACTTTTTGCCAAGAAAAAGCATGCTTAAACCAGTCTTACCTGGTTTGTTTGGTCTTAGCTGGACTACCAACCTTGTCAGGCTGGTGTGTTGTCTGGTTGTAGATGGGTTTTGGGCAGTTTTCTGGCTGGAAGACCAGCTGACTGTCCAGCTAGACCAAAATGATCTAAACTAAAATCTTAAACCATCTAAAACCAGCTTAAACAAGCTACAATTTTGGCTTTGGCTGGTTTGCTTGGTCTTAGCTGGACTACCAACCTCGTCAGGCTGGTGTGTTGTCTGGTTGTAGATGGGTTTTGGGCACTTTTCTGGCTGGAAGACCAGCTGACTGCCCAGCTAGACCAAACTGATCTAAAATAAATCTTAAACCATCTAAAACCATCTAAGATTTAGGCTTAGGCTGGTTTAAGCTGTTGTGTTTCAGCAGGGCCTCATATAAAGTAACTCCTTTACTCCTGTTTTTACCTGTAAATAGGGTGTTAAAATTAAGTATTTATGGCACACGAAGACAATAACGTCAACGGGAACTACTTTTCCTTAGACACACGACTCTGTGTTTTAACTCACTACTCTTGGCATCAACATTTGGAAACTAAACCTCAGCAGTAATTTTCAGGAGAATTTGTTGGAGGATAATTTGAAAATGTCAGCTCTGGTGGCTACAATAGTCTCTTTGAGCTGCTCAGTTTGAGTCTGGGTTTGGACTCAAGCCAGAAGTCCAGGTCTCTTAAACCCAGGGAATAAAGGGGCCCTTTTATTGGAAGGTTGTAAAACCGACGCACACACGCTCAGCTACTCACTGGTGTCCACACACAAACTGGCCTGTGTTAAGTGTACCGTCTGTTCTTCCTGTGACCGACGTGTTCCTGTAACACATGTTGAGGTTTTGCGTGTTGCTGTGACCAAATGTTCATTTCCATTTGGTGTCTGAGCTGTTGTTCTCTTCTCGGTTTTAGCGAAAACGTAGGCATGAGTTCACTTCAGAACTTGGTCCTTAAAAATGATAATTCACCCAATAATTAAGAGGAAAACAAGACTGTGCTCATTACAACTGGAAGTAGTACTATTATTGCTGGACAGAGGTGGGCTGTTTTATGTTTTTGTGTTGTTAAACAGGTTTTAATACCCAACAGCTTGCAGTTGGATGGTTGTAGCTGAGAAGCCAGAGCTTGTATTGCAAATTCCTTCCAAATGTACCTGTAAAGCAGGTGGGTGGTCAGTCAGGATGTGTATATATTAACAAACAATACTCATCGTGTTTAGTCTGGTGACGGTGATGGTGGTGAAGTTGCAGCTATTAGATTTGGAAACTGTATGTTTTCAATCAAAATTCCACAGTGTTACCTCAAGCCTTGTCCATAAAAGAAAAATGTAATACCTTTCCCTGGCACTCAAATCCTGAAATTCCTCTTAAAAATGTAGCTTTGGGTGGTTCATTTGCAGATGGCATTTGGGATACTAACACTTTCTTTTAGCTTCGTTAAACAGCTCTGGGGAAAGTTGAACACACTACACAAAGGTACAACTTTAACGTCAGGGAACCGAATGAACTGCCAGTCAGAAAAGCAATAAGCAACAGAAAACGGCGATAGTGTTTTATGTTTTTATAACTTCTTTAGTTTGCAGCTTTTTTGGAAAAAAAGAAAACAAAATACATCATATATATACAAATATTTCCAAGTTGACATTATAACAGACAATAATACAAAAACGAGCTTCCCAAATTAAACAGGGAATATTAGAAGTAGGGATGCACCGATCTGATACCTGGATCGGTATCGGCTCCGATACTGACGTTTTTAGACGGATCGGGTGTCGGTCCGTCGAGCCCAATCCGAATCCGATATTGTGTGTTAGTCATGTTCGTTGCTGTCAAGCTCAAAAAATGACATAAAAGAACCATTAAAGCAGTTCGTATGACTCGTGCATTTTATTAAAAGCCACTTGAAGATGTGCGATAGCTCTGTGAATCACAAAAGGATGTTTAATAAGTAAATGTATAGTTGTGGCAGGGCGGAGGGCGGGGCCGGGTCGTGATCCTACACACCCCTGTCCCGTATTAGGCTAATTATGACTCCGTGAGGGATAAAGGTCGACTGCAGGGGATCTTTATCCCTCACGGAGGCATAATTAGCCTAATACGGGACCGGGTGTGTAGGATCACGACCCGGCCCCGCCCTCCGCCCTGCTACAATAGTATACGCAGCGCCAGCGCATTACCGGAGGTGCATTTGACCAGATTTTGAATAAGAAGCGAATTAAACTGCTGTGAACTTGCCCACAAACAGACACATACAGGACGTCCTGGAAAGTTCCGAATGTCAAAATAAAAGCCTGAGGGTTTAAAAAGTGCACGATTTAAATATATGAATGTTGTATTTAAAATTAAAAGCCATTAATAATAATATTAATACAAGTGTATTATTATGATGATTGTTATTATTGTCATTAGTATTTATTTTACACTTTATAACCATTTTTAAGTTGAATGGGTTCCAAAAATGAACTGTGTGAAAGAAAAGCGGACGGATGTCTTACAAATTACTTGAACCAAAAAGAGATCTGAATCCTTTAAAGTCCAGATGCAAGTTGAAAAAAATTGGGGGGAAAATTAAATAAAAAAAATAAAAAATAAAACACCGGTTTCTTTTCAACTGAAGACTTGAAGACTGGAATTACTGTTAATATTGCTGCTACATTATCCAGTAAACTAGTTAATAATAAAGTGTTTCTTAATAATCTATACATTTATATTGAAATAATAATTATTATTAGCACAATTACTTCCGCACAATAATGTAAAGATATTCTAAACTGATTAAAAACAACACTGGTATCGGATTGGGATCGGTATCGTATCGGCCGATAATGAGATTTCTGGTATCGGAATCGGATCAGAAGAGAAAAAGAGGTATCGGTACATCCCTAATTAGAGGCAAATCTTATCGAAAATATTCACAAATATTTTCAATACTTCATGTTGACATTTGGTTTCCAGTTTGGAGTTTCCGACAAGAAAATCTTTTCAATTACGTATCCAAAAGGCTGCAGATACACTTGTCAGCACAATTTTATTATGTTTTATGATTATGTTATCTGGCAGAATGTAGAACAAGCACTAAAATAATAACACATTTCCTCACAGAGGTATATCAGCACAGCTTCCCACTGTCTCGGTTTGGCATTTTACCGTAAACATAACTTTGAAAGACTCTAGAACCTACAGTATTTTTGGCTGCTCCCTCATCTTAAATTACACACAAGTGTGTCATAGAGGAACATGGATGGATGGTTGTTTTAAAGTATTTTATGCCATTTCAATGAATGTATTGTTGAGATGTTTGGGTATGGTTTAGATCAGACTGTTGATTTAGGTTAAACTGAACCTAATACCTCACTCATACATTACCTCAAGCTCTGAACTATTTGAATTCACATCATAGTGTTTTGAAGATAAAAACCTGTAACATATTTAAGTGAGAAAAGAGTAACTTAAACTAAATAGTGCAAAGACTCATTTTGCAGACTGATGCAAAATTAGGGCTGATTTTGAACTGTGGATTAGGAAACAACCTCAATCCTTTGGGACACAAATATAAATGATCCCATAAGGGTTTGTTGCTTACAATTATAGCTTTTGAGGATACTGTATATATACAACAGAACATAATGTATATTAATCTTCTTTTCAATCAGTCCCCTCCCTCTGTGTGTTCTTTCGTTTTGTCTCTGTTTTTAAGGGCAAAATGGGATAGGGGCTGAAAAATAGAGGAGGGATTTAGTTTCAAGTCTGTAAAGACTTTTAACTAAGACTGTCTGGCATTTCTAGAGTAAAGCCTTTGATTCACTTGGTGGCGCAAGTGAATTTTAATCTTCAAAGTTTATTAGCTAATGTTTTGTCTGCTTTGTAAGTCACAAGAGGCAGGGGACGAGCAGCCTGTTAGCAGTCACATATTTGTACAAAAACATTGTGTTTAAAAAAAAGTTACAGATATAAAATAGTTCACCAAAAAACAACATTTGCAACTTTACAAAACAAATCAAAGTATCAAAAGTGTCAGCCTTCGAATGTCTTAAGAAGTCCATATCTTCAATTGCCCACGTGCATGTGGGGCCGGTTCACAGTTAGTGCAGCTCTTTAGAGTTGCACACAGATGCTACATGTCAAATTATTACCTACGTTTTTTCCTTTTACAAGTGGCAGCCAAGTGCGCTAAGAACTTTGTTTTAAACTTAAAATGAATGCAGATTTTTGGGTTTTCAGATTTCTTTCAGATCTGATATGCTAAAGGCGCTTAAGAGGACTAAGAGGAGAAATATCCTAGTAAGATTGCACCAGCTAAAACGTGTCTTCACTAAGAACCTTGTGGCTGGTCAAAGTTGATGTCCACAGTGGTACCTTTTAGGTAATGGAGAAGGTAAGGCTACAGTTTTCATGCTTTAGCATGTAACGAAGGCACACTTAGTTATCAGAAATATGATGGCTTTAAACTGTTCAAATTGCTGTTAGCAGTACTGTGATGCTGCATAAGTGGTACCTCGTAGTCCAAGCCACCGTTCTGCACTGTTGACGGACGTGATATAATCTCTTGCTTTTGTGGCAGAGAGCCATTATCCAACTCGAGCTGTGAGGGATCACATTCGTGATCCAGGTGTCCCTTTGATTTTTTCCGGTGCATGTAGCAAGCCACGCCAACGGCAATGGCGATTAGAACTAGCAGAAGAAGGATGGCAACTGCAGGGATGAGCATCGTGGTGAGCTTCGGGTTCTCCAGTCTTGCTCCAGTAGGACTTGGCTGCTGGATCACCGTCTGTGCTTCGGTGCATACGCTATCCATGTTGCCATAGTCACCCAATGGACTGGCACATACAGAGTATGTAGAGTTTGGCTGGAGTCCGCGTAGTGTGTACTCCGGATAAGAAGCAGGAACGTTGAGTTGCTTGGGACGCTTGTCCAGGCCCGAGAGGTTAATGTAGGTTAACCGAACTCCACGGATGTGTGGACGCATCTCAATGTACCGATGAAAGTCCAAGAGTATAGAAGAGCTAGTTACTATTTGTGCAGTGATTTCAGGTGCTACAGTGCTTAATACAGTAGGTAAGTCCACAGACGAAGGTGGATCGTCTTTGTTTTCACAATATGTGCCTGATGTTCTTGGCGGACACCTGCATTTAAGGTGTCCCTCATGGTTGAACCAGCATGTTCCTCCATTGAGGCAGATATTTGGTGGGCAGAAGGTTGCTCTGAGGTCTGGGTCAATGGTAGTACTTGGTATAGGAGAAGGAAGGTCGTTTTCTGTTTCTTTAGAAGCGTATTCACTTGGCTTGGCATGGAGAACTGCTTGTGTTGTGCTTGGCAAACTGGTGGCCAGAGCTGGAATAACCACTGTAGTCTTTACCATGCGAGTCGTAACGGTTGTGGTTGTTGGACATCCGAAGTCTTGATGTACCAATCTCTCCAGCACCTTACCGGCATTCAAGGGAGGAAAGTGGCAGCGTGTCTCTTCCGTCCTTCCCAACTGAATCTGCTTATTTCGAAGCCAGCTAGGAAACCAAGCCAGGTTGCACAGGCAGTTAAAAGGGTTCTCAGCAACGGTCAGTTTTTTCAGAAGAGGAAAGAGCTGGGTAAGGGTCTCCGATAAGCCTTGGAGACTTAGATTGCTGATATCCAGCTCTTGAAGCTCTGTCAGTTTCTCGAAGTCCTCCCATTTCAGAGGGCCCATTGGATTCCCACCGAGACTGAGGGTAACCAAGCCTCTCGCTTCCCGCAGTACAGGTGGAAATGTAGTTAACTGATTGTTGGAGATGTCCAGCTCATGGAGGTTCTTAAAGCTTCCCAAAAGATCCTCATCGAGCCTTGTAAGCCCAAGTCCGCCAAGTTTCAGTGACTCCAACTTGGGAGTATGGAGGCGTTTTGGCCCTGGTGTTGGGATGCTGTTGAACCGTAAATCCAGTAAGAGCAAATGGGGCATTTTAAGAGCAGGCAGTGTTGTCAGTTTGTTTCCTTGTAGCTTGAGCTCTATCAACAGCTCTAGTCCATCAAAAGCTGCAGGATGGATGCTCTCTATAAAGTTGTTGTAGAGATACAACCTCTCCAGAAGCTCCAGTCCCGCAAAGCTCTCCTGGGATATGTGAACAATCTGGTTGGCCGAGAGGTCCAGGTTGAGGAGTGAGGAGAGCGGTTCGAATACACGATCTGGCAGCTCCGTCAGCTTGTTCTGGCTTAGATCCAGCATCTCCAGGTTGCTTAAGCCATCAAAGTCTTCCTGAGAAAGGGTCTCAATGCCATTTTTGAAGACATAGAGACTCTTAGCTTCTGTGGACACATCACTGGGCATTTTTGGGGCCCGGCGACTAAAGCACAATATGGAGTATATCGTTGTACAGGTACAGTCCGTCGGACAGGTGTCGGTTAGCACCAGGGATGGCAGGAGTTGATAGAGGAGAAGCAGCAGATGAGAGATGAAGGGCTTCATATTGCTGCCTACATGCACCCCTCACAACCTGCAATGAAACACAAAAATACAGATGAATGTCAAGTAAACTTAAGACAAAGTCACACTGCTCTCTTTGAGTTTGAGGTGCCTTTAAATGTCATTCAACACATGCAAACGCTTCAAATCAAACTGAGAATGTTGTGAAGCACCAATCTTGGCTTAAAAATCTTATTTCCCTTTTTTGAAAAATCAAGGCATGCTGCACAGTATTAGTTTTCTTTGAGGTCTCGTTTTTATGTGGCTGGACAATTGGGATTACAACTTTTGCTTTCGACAATGTTCTGCCTAAACAAAAAGTCAAGGCAGTGACATATGGGGCAGTGGTGGCTCAGTGGTTGAGGCTCAGGGTTACTGACCAGAATGTTGGGGGTTGAAGTCCCCGCACCACCAAGATGCCACTGTTGGGCCCTTGAGCAAGGCCCTTAACCCTACCTGCTCCAGGCGCCGTATCATGGCTGACCCTGCACTCTGACCCCAGCTTAGCTCCAACATCTCCAACAATAAGATAACTACATTTCCACCTGTATTGCGAGAAGCGAGGGGCTTGGTTACCCTCAGTCTCGGTGGGAATCCAGTGGGCACTTTTCTTACCCCAGTGGCAACTAGTTTTTTCTTTAAGCATAAACACATCTAAATTTTGTTAGGTTTCTCTGAAAACAAGGCAAAATAGCTTGTCATTTTGCTTCTCAAGTAAATCTTGTTATCTTGTTTTAAGAATGTTTAGATGTTTTAACAGGAAAGTATTTTAGTACTTGTAGTTTCTTACTAAATATGGAAATAAAATGATCAACTTAACTTTAAAGTGTTACCACTATTTATTTAACAAAGCAATACAGACTGGTACCCAACAACAACAAAAAGTCGAGGCCATTTCAAACTTCACAATAGCAGCTTACTGACTTAATTCATCCCATATTTGACCATGAATGCCAGACACAGAGCTCTTCGGATGAGCTCAGACACAGTACAGGGAGGAGAGCGAGAAGAAGACGGAGGGATGTGAAGCTGCGAGACTGGACTGGGCCAGGGAGATTAGTCACTGCAGTATCTGACCTTGAAACGAGGGGTGGAGGCATTTCGTTTAGACTCCCGTTTCTCTCTGAACCTTTAAGGACAGTGTGGGGGGTTTTATATTAGAAGTTCATGTGGAGGTGAAACTCTCTTACTCTGTTTTATTGGACAGTACAGAGAGATAGCAGGATCATAATGTTCCTCGGGCTGCAATAAGGCATCACTCTCTCTGGCCTGCTGGTGATCCCTTCACTTTTTGCCTTGTTTTGCAATAAAAATATCTTAAAAACCTTAAAATGAGATACATTTACTAATTGTAAACTTATGTTTGTCTTGATGTTGGGATCTTTGAAATAATCTCTAAATCTTTGCAATGATTGTTTTTAAACCGGTTTCCCGAACAATCCACCCTTCTGCCATTGGACGGCCAAACACATAACCATTTAATTTAATTTAATTGTATTTGATTTGATTAAATACACTATTTTATAGACATTAGGGTAACCTGTCCCTTTAAGGTCACCTGGGCACAGTTAACAGTTAACCCAGAAGACATGATTTGCATTTTATGTTGCATTTTAGTATGGATGTCTAAAAACCAGTAGTGCAGGTTTAGTCTTTCCTATTGATCTGTCCCATTGACTTGTTGGCTGTGATGCAACATCAAATGTTATTTTTCCTCTTAGCAGGTTTCGTTGCCACTCTGTGCAAATAAAACAAAACAAAATGTTAGCGTCAGCTGCTAAACACATGCATCATTTTCTGAAACGAATCCTTTGCTTATTACGTGTGAGCTGTTTTATCTGCCTTCTTTTTGTTCTGTGTAATAAAACATTTTCTCAGCACACAAATGGAAAAATGTGCCTGAAATGTCAGTATTTGTAAATTAGATCATTTAAGCAAGAAGAGAAAAGCGGGTAAGGGCACACGTAGTCAAAATACTATTTTATTTTTTTTATTTTTTTTATTTTAACAAACTTTTTTTGGGCGGCACGGTGGTGCAGTGGTTAGCACTGTCGCCTCACAGCAAGAAGGTCGTGGGTTCAAACCCTGGTTGCCCCGGCCTTTCTGTGTGGAGTTTGCATGTTCTCCCCGTGTCTGCGTGGGTTCTCTCCGGGTACTCTGGCTTCCTCCCACCATCCAAAAGACATGCAGGCTAGGTTAATTGGTGTCTCCAAAAAAAAAAAATTGCCCTAGGTGTGGATGTGGAGGTGAGTGTGAGTGTATGTCTGTCTATGTGTGGCCCTGCGATGGACTGGCGACCTGTCCAGGGTGTCCCCCGCCTTTCGCCCAATGTTAGCTGGGATAGGCTCCAGCCCCCCGCGACCCTGTACACAGGATAAGCGGTTGACGATGGATGGATGGATGGAACAAACTTTTTTGATATTCATACTTAAACAAGAAAAAAAAAAACTATTTGACTGTGTTGAAGTTCACTAGTCATTTTAGTGTGTACAATAGCTAATATGTCAAATGACTTATATGGTTCAGAACTGCAAAAACACATGTGCTAAAATATTTTAGAAGTGCAAAATAACACTGTAATGCGTCACGTTCATGTAGAGATATTTTTTCATGACCTCGCTTATGAGATTTGTCACACTATACCTGGGGCCGGATTCTTAGGATGAAATTAGAAGTTCGTAAGAACTTTCCTAAGTGCAATTCTTGAAAAATTCTTAAGAGGTTCTCAAATATCTCTCTTTTCTATTTCCTTTAAAGCCTTTAACCCTCCATTGTGAGAGCTTCGAAGGGCTGAAAGGTGTGGGGCTCAACAATAGCGGCCATTTGGTCATTTTATTGTAAATTCTCTTTGCAATGGCTCAGGTGGTAGAGCGGGTCGGCCACTAATTGCAGGCTTGGCGGTTTGATTCCCGGCCCACATGACTCCACATGCCGAAGTGTCCTTGGGCAAGACACTGAACACCAAGTTGCTCCCAATGGCAGGCTAGCACCTTGCATGGGAGCTCTGCCGTCATTGGTGTGTGAATGTGTGTATGAATGGGTGAATGAATCACAGTGTAAAGCGCTTTGAATACAGCTATAACTTTGAATAAGGTTAAAAAGGCGCTATATAAGTGCAGACCATTTACCATTTATTCTCCCATCGAAAGGCCCTGTGAAGGAATCATGTAAGCCGTCATGATTTCAAACTTCAGCGGTCAAAGTTTAAACACAAGCCCTTTAATCTGCTTTAAGATGCTCTCTTTCCTTTCTTTCTTTCTTTCTTTCTTTCTCTTACTGTACGACCTGTACAAATTTCCAACTTCAATTATAGTTTGTCTCGACAAACGTTTTGCTATATCTGTACTTTTGTACCACACAAAATAAAATATCAATATCTTCTTTTTCCCAACCACCTAAGCTCAGTTATTATGTGTAATATTGGGGAGAAATCCAGTTATAGCAATGAATAGTATAATAAATGTTTTTGTTCAACAGCACTTTTCATACAAAGCATAAAGCTTAACCCTCTAAAGCCTTAAGTGTGAAATAATAGTCAGAAAATGCTCATTATTAAAGAGTGGCTCAAATGTCCTATACCTTGCAGCCCAGGCCAACAAATAACCCTAATGAAATAAAAATATAATTATGGTGCGTTCACATACAATGCGAATCGAGCGTTTCGCGCAGCACGATTACATACAAAGTCTATGGAAATACGCAAATAGACGCAATTTCGTGCCGGCGGCGTGAATGAAGCGAATGGTGTGACTCAAACACGCAAAATCGCTTCATTTGCATATTCGCACGAGTTTACATTTTTCATCTCGAGTGGAAAATCAGCATGGCGCGTTGTCGCAAAAGCCTATCAGCATTGAGATTGTCCGGATGTCACTGACGTAGTAGCAGAAGAAATCTGAAAAAATGGATGATAAAATAGCTGTAGCGGTGTGTGGGCACACGGAATTGTATGACACAACGTCATACATGTACAGAGACCGGACAAAAAAAGACATCGCTTGGAGGAAAGTGAGCGAGGAAGTCGGACTACCTGGTAAATTCGGAAAATATGCGCGTCTACTTTATTCCAGCGATTGGTTGTACGTTACTATGAACCGAGTCGTAGAAGTCCCTCCTCCTGTCCTTTTCCGCAAGAGAAGGGGGAATACTCGCGGGTTCGAGTTACTCGCGCGAACGCAAGTTTAAACTCACATTTATAATCCAGCGCTCAAACTCGCGCGAGCAATGCGAGGCGAAAATTTTCTTAGCGTTTTATGTGAATGCACCATAAGACACAAAACAGTCAAAAAAGTTTTTTGGTCTAAAATCACATTTCTACGTAAACAGCCCATTGTGACTTCAGACTCGACATGAAAAACCCAGTAAATTCATTAAACATCTTACCTTTTACAATTTACGACAACTGTGAGCTTATCCTGACTTTTAAGATGTTATTTACGACGATCATTAAGAGAAAAAGATCTCCTGTCGTGATCAACTAGGGTGAGTACAGGATTATGCCAACAAACATCAGCCAGATCTCCTTTGCCAGGATGCAACAAACGCACCTTTTCTTGGACCAAAGGACTAAAAACCGCTCCAGAGAATTCGCCGGTCTCATTCAGTGGTGCGTGATGTGTTACAGTTCATGAGTCCTGATTAGTTGTATTGCTAGAGGCAGTAATGGAAAAACAACATGGAGACCTTCCAGATAACCTGATAACAGGTGGAGCACAGTGCTTTATGGCCAGTTAATCATGAGGGGGTCATGGGTTGATGGTGTCCTGTGGTGTTTGTCTCTCAAAGTACCATGGGAATGTCCTCAATTTAATTCAAATTGTGATGTCAGAGGTGGACAAACCAAATGCACAGCCTTTCTGAGAGCAGAAGCTAATGCAATCTCATACCCAAAGTATAAGTATTGCACTAACCCCAAGTATTGTGTGGAAGTACGATAACAACCACCCAGAACACCTTAGCAACCATATAGAAACATGCTAAAAACCACTCTGAACACCTTTAGGGGCCGTTCACACTAAACGTGCTGTTTTTCAATTGTATTCCTATGTAAATATGCGCAAGACTGTCCAATACTGTGGGGTTAAGACACAGATTAGCCAGCCAAACATCAGGGTGGTGCAGAAGATGCAAGAGAATGAAAGAAAAACAATAGATGAGACAAAGTCCATTTCCGGCCATCGACCAACACAATGTTTTCAGACTGTGACTCGGTGTTTCATGGTCTCATCTGGCATGAGAAAAGAGACATGTCGGATATGACAGGCAAACGAGGATAACGCAAAGTCCTCTCTTCCTGAACTAGAGGGAGGCAAAGTTTGGTGGTTCAGAGGGCAGTTCACATGGGACAAGGGCTAATGCACTTTTTCCAACCTTTCCGAATTACTTTTAGCGAATTGGTTTGCTTGGATGATTATTTTTTAATAAGCCAATAAAAAAAAGTTTCCAAGTTTAGCAAGTCTAAGTACTATTTACATCTTTCTATGTAGTGACATATTTATATTTACATTAAAATATAACTAATATAACTTCTAAAATATTTATATTTTAAATATTTACTCAATCAGTCAATCAGTGTTTTTGTATTTTTTTTCCAAACGCTTATATGTTTTATTAGTTGTATTTGGTGTACATTTATAAATACTGCTAAATCTTGCATAATAATAACACAATTCCTATTATGTTTAGTGAATTGATGATGATTTCTAATGAACCAGTTAAAAAAACTATTCAAATGTCCAAACGTGGTGTTTACATCTTTCTTTGTAGTGAAATATTTATTATTATATTAAAATGTAAATATAATAAATTCGAAATTATTTATTTTTCAATATGTACTGTCAGTCCATCAATGATTTGGACTTTTCTTTATATAAAAATTAAGGCTGTCAATCGATTAAAATGTTTAATCGAATTAATGACGTGTCCCTATTAATTAATCACAATTAATCGCATTTAATCGCATATAGCAATATTTGCCGAGAAAGCCCCTCATATAACAATAATTCATAGTTATCTTTAAATATTTAAAAATATATATATATATATATATATATATATATATATATATATATATATATATTCAGATAATTAAAATGCATGTGACACATGTTTGTGTTGTTGCTGCTGGATGGTTGTTTTCTTCACTGTATAAACTGTGTGTTGCTCACACAGCTGAAGTTTCACTTACTGCCCTCTGGAGTAAACAGGTGGTACTACAAGCATGCATTTCTCAGGAATGTTCCTTATTATGGTCCGGGGGAGGGGCTATTTTGATTAATTGCGTTATTTTTTTAATGCTTTATTTTTAATAAAATGTATCGCACTGAATTAATGCGTTAAATGGACAGCCCTAATAATAATGTTTTCACATTTTAAAAGTTATTTTATCTGTTCAAGTTAAATGCTGTCAGCCTAATTGAGGCCCTCATTGTTTTGTGCCAGATAAATACTTCTTAATATGGCAAAGATATATTAAACAAATAAATATATAAATAAAATAATGCTTACAATAATTGTAATTGTTACACACACTGAAAATGTAATGCCCATAAATATCTTTAATGTAGGTCGAAACTTTTTGCTGGTAGCTTGTGGTGAAGTTAACTACTTTATCAAATGTGTAGCTTAACTATAGTTTCATTATTTAAAAATGTCACTTTAAATTGGTGGTTTGGGACGTTTCAAAGTAGCTTTGCTAAAGGTCAAAGTATACTTTGTTTTTCCGCACGCTGGTGTGATGAAGTATACACTAGGCATAACAGTGGATGGATGCATGTGCCTAATGGCAAGATTATGCATGAAATAGTGGAAGGAAGACTTGAAAAGGATTCATGAGCAGTGCAGGTAGTTTTTCAGCATAGGCAGGTGTTTATTTTAGCATGCATCATTCCACAGCAATCTAATCATCCGGCAGTTGGGCAGCTCTCCACTTTGGCTTCAAGGACACAAAGATGGGAGTTCTCCGGCAGTGCACTCTGATCTCAGATACACCCCCATACCGACACTCACAAATACTCCATCTCTCTTCTTCCTTTTGGCAGCCTCTGTTTTATCAGATTACTGATGAAATAACCCTCTCTGGATTACTTTTAAGCTCTCAAATCTGTGCCGAGTGACTCCCTTGCCGTGTGGTATTAACTCAAGTACGTCTGTGCTGGAGACAGGAGACCAGAGAGAGAGAGACACAGAGAGAGAGAGAGAGAGAGAGAGAGAGAGAGAGAGAGAGAGAGAGAGAGAGACCTATCCAGTCTATGTGAGGAAACTGTCATTGTGCTAATCTATTTGGATTCTGCCTTATATCTCCTCTTTTGTTCCATGCAAGAAAGACATGGGTTTGGGTTTGAGAGTCAGTAAATGGTGAACATGTCTCTCTAAGTTCCTCTTTTGCATTGTCAACGTATCCTTCTGGTGATTTGCATATCCCTAGATGGCACTGTTTCATTCAAAGAAATGGATTTGCCATTAAAACTTGTTGATTTAAATAGCTGTTATTGCTCAAGGCAGAACACAAAAGACTAAAGCCGTCAAGTTTCAGGGAAGGGAAATGACTTCTCTTTTCATTGTCTCCCTGGCTCTTTATGTAAGAAAAGAAATGAATGGTGCAGAAATGGAGAGAGCGAGAGAGAGAGGGAGAGACAAAAGAACGAAATGCCAGGAGTTCAGAGACTTGACAGTGGCCAACAACATCACCAGAGCCACGTCAAAATGTCTTATCTTCAAAAAAAAAACTCCTTGTGCTCTGATCCAGGAGATTGGCAGGAGGAAAGGAGGGGAGGTTATGTTGTGTAATCCAGGAAGTAGAGAGTTATGCAGGAATGTGGGTATGAAGAGGTGACTCAACTCTTAATAGAAGAATCCCTGATTTAATGAGGCAGTTAAATGAAACGGTTCATCCGAAAATGAAAATTCGCTCCAAATTTACTCACCCTCATCTTATTCCACTTGCATAAGATGTTCTTTCTTATGCTGAACACAAAAGGAGAATTTATAATGATTATCTTGTTTTTATAGCACCAATCTATGCAATGCAGAGCCACTGTGAACATCTTTTCTCATCGCACTCATAGTCAGTTTAAGACTATATACATTCACCGATCACTTTCTGATTAACACTGTGGTCCTAATAAAGTGCCTGATGTCGTCTACTGCTGTTGTAGCCCATCCACCTCAAGGTTCAGTATGTTGTGCGTTCTGAGATGATGTTCTGCTCATTACAATTGTACAGAGTGGTTATCTGAGTTACCATCGTCTTTCTGTAAGCTCGAACCAGTCTGGCCATTCTCCGTTGACCTCTCTCATCAACAAGGTGTTTCCGTCCACAGAACTGCCGCTCACTGGATGTTTTTTGGTTTTGGCACCATTTTCAGTGAACAAGTGTGAACGCTGTCTCCCGAACCTTGGTGTGCACCAAACAAGAGGACCGAGACCGCCTGAAAAGTGGGTCTCGGTCCGCTTCCAAACAAACTCTGGTGCGGTTTGATTGATATATGAACGCAGCATGGACCAAAGACGTCTAACGGGACCAAAAACAGTAAGTAATTTGCCTAATGCTGACCTCAAGCCTACCTGCTTCTTCTCATCATAGGAGCTATGTTTCCCATTACAGTTCGGGACAGGCGTCCTTTGTGTGTGCAACGGAGGAATTCCTGCCGCTGGTTTGACTCCTTACACATTTTATTAGCTCTTCGTTTGCTCTCAGCTGGTAAAAATACCACCATATATATACATCTATACATCCAACGAGCGCATTTCGCCCAGCAGCCAACATTGTTTTGGATGTTCGGTAAGTTCTGTCAGAAAATATACGTCATAAAAGCTGTCAAAGCAGGTTGTGACTTTTTTATGATGCCTTTGGTTTTGTATCGTTAGGTTCGGTGTGAACACTAAGCGAACCAGGACTAAATGTATCATTTTCTTTTTTGGTCCGGACCAAGAGGACCAAGAGAACCGAACTACAAGTGAGAACACACCCTAAGATTAAATTGTTTCTCCATTCTGATGGTTGATGTGAACATTAGCTCCTGACCTGTATCTGCATGATTTTATACATTGCACTGCTGCCACACGATTGGCTGATTAGATAATAGATGTACAGGTTTTCCTCATAAAGTGCTCGGTGAGTGTAAATACTGTAAAATACAGTTTATAGCCAGTAAGAAATATTTATGGCTGATACATTTTCTCACTTTTCCCACCATTGACAGTTGTGCCCAAAAAATATATACAGTCAACTCGTGCACTCGGACACGATTTGCATTTCAGCTAGAGATATGTACGTATTCCACAGCAGAGGGAATGTATTGCATGTTAGTAGCTAAATAGGAGCTCTTGGAAGATAGAGGACATCAGAGTTGATCCGGTAACCCCTAACGCACATAAACAGGTGATGCAGTGGTTTTAACGCCCATAAACCAGATAAACCCTGTGCATCACCTGTCCACAGCTGGATCCTGTTACCCTCAATGGACGTAAAACACAGATTCATGACAGCAAGAGTTAGAATAAGAAGAGTTGCACAGACAATTATGTCACCTTCAATCTGTGGAAGCATGTCAGGTGTGTTAACCTGAAAATACCAGTTTCTACATGTCATTGATTCTGCTGTATTAACACTCACAACCTACGGAAGTGTTTGCATTATGCAATGCAACAATACCTGTTAAACTTGATGCCAGATATGTTCTTTCTGTTGGGTGAAAAGCATTGTAACGTTGAGGAACATTTGCTAATTCAATAGAGGAGAGAATTATTGTTATGTTTAAACAGGATTTAGAAGAAAGAATAGCTTGTGGATATTTGTCAGTGTCGGATTTCAACTGAAGTTCACTGGGTTAAATGTTCTCTCTCTGTCTCTATCTCTCTCTCGCTCTCTCTCTCTGTCTCTCTCTCTCTCTCTCTCTCTCTCTCTCGCTCTCTGTCTGATATATATTAATGCGGCCACAACAAAAAAGTCACATCAAAGCCTTTTGTTAATGTTGAGTGCCACACTGATTGATGACTTTGACCCAAGACTTTTTTTTATTGGTGTAGACGTCTATACGTTCACGCGCACCCTTTGCCTAGTTTTTCATTAGGCAAAATACCTCGCTCTGTTTTTTTGTGATTTGTGGCTGATAATTATTTGAAGAAAGTCTTCTTTCAGTTCAGGATTTACAGATGTGACCAGGATAACAGAAGACAAACATTTATTGTCCGCACGAACAGACTGAATTCGTTTCTCTTGATGGAATATTCCAGGTTTAATACGAGTTAACCTCAAATGACAGTATGTTGATTACCACAAAAAGTAATTGTGATTCGTCCCACAACAAAAAAAAAAAGCAGATATTGGGTTTACAGTGAGGCACTTACGGTGAAGCTAAATTGGAGTGGTGGTGGTGTAGTGGTCTAATGCACATAACTGGTAAACTGGTAATCAGAAGGTTGCTGGTTCGATCCCCACAGCCACCACCATTGTGTCCGTGAGAAAGGCACTTAACTCCAGGTTGCTCCGGGGGATTGTCCCTGTAATAAGGGCTCTGTAAGTCACTTTGGATAAAAGCGTCTGCCAAATGCATAAATGTAAATGTAAAATGTAAATTGAGCCAATATTTGGAGGGTTTAAAAGCAGAAATGTGAATCTTGTCATTCTATAAAAGCACTTGCATGAAATATTCTGTTAAAACTCCATTTTTATTTGAGCTGTAAAATAGTTTAAATAATAATTTTTACGGTCCTTTTAGGGTTTACGGCATTACGTTGTATGCATGGCAACGAAGTTGTAAAATTGGATATAACTTTACACAGAAAAGGTTTTTATTAATGTTATCGCATTAAAACCATGTTTACATGCTTATTATTTACGTCTTGTGGCTGTAGTTTTGAAAAAGGTATCTTTATGTACACGGATTGGCCTCATTCACTTTCATCGCAAGTGCTTCACTGTAACCCAGATTTTTGCGAGTCGGAACGAGTCGATTCAAACTTCTAAATGGATTAAAAAACATATGAGCATAAAATAGTTCATATGACTTCTGCACTATATTCCAAGTCTTCTGAGGCTGTATGATAACTTTGTGAGAGGACCAGACCAAAATGGATCCCATAAGCCACAGCTCTCAAATTTGATTCACGTTCTCGGATATTTAAATATGTGTTACCTGCCTGATTGTGATCAGCAAATTTGAGAAAAATTTAATTATAACTTTTGGTGAGTCTAATTATAATTATGCAGACTTGTGACCATTATACAACCCTTTTTTTATGGTAGTTCGTAATCTGTGCAAAACCCCTTAGGGCTACATCATCCTCCGCTCTTACAATGAATGCATTGAGTACGATCCCTTAAGTCTTTCGCGGTGGTGAAGATAACAATTTTTGGCCACAACCTTAGCTTGACATACTCATTTAAGATACAAAGAATCAACAGTGTTCGCCATCCAATTAGTGTCGTGTCTGCAGGCTGCAAGGAGGCATTTTTGTGTTTTGTCTGCAACCAGATCCCATTGCCTTCTTGAATTGTGATGTCTGACATCAGGGAAGATAGCAAGGCCATGTTTTGCTGCATGTACATGCAGGTTGTATTACAATCCCAAGCACAGGCAGGTGCCTTCAGCCTGTCATTGCCCACTAGTGATTTGAAACCCAACGCTCCGGACGTGTGCTTGCGCAGACGTCCCGGCCTAAACCGAACTGCAGCCAAAGTGCTGCATTGTTCTCCACGCAAGAGCCCCAGGGACGAGCCTTGTGGGCGACTGGAATGGAAAAGGACAGACTGCAGATATTTGCTTCTCAACTGTGCACTTAAGAGTAAGCAAATCCAAAATGAATTTGATTTACAAGTGTCTCCTGTAAGGAATCATGTTAGCTTGACAAATTGATTATTAGTGCACATGTAAATGTACTAACTGTTACTCTACAAGTGTGTTTTTTTTAGGGTTTTTCTAAATCCCTACACCAAGATCACAATCTTTGATCTAGAGCTTTCAAGCTACATCCACCCCTGTCTGACTGTTGGGCCTATAAAACTGTAAAATTCAGGCTTTTTAAACTATTTTAAACTTACAGGCAAGACTTTGTCAAGCCAACATCAAACCTAACCCCTAACCCCTACTCTAACCCTAGTTGGCTTTGTCAGACGTCATGTCTCAAACCTTATTTCACGGTTGTTTGCGTAGGTCTGGATGCATAGCTCTGCATGCCTTGATCAATGATTACCATTAATAAATGAGCCAGAAACAACACAAAGCCCTTCTGTCAGTGCACCTCCATCTCTGTCGCCGTCAGGAGAGATTCTTCATTTAGATTAGCTCTCTATGAAGGTTTGCTTTTAGACCCATAATTACACTTAACATTGATTGTAAGATTCTCGACTAGATTGTTAATCACAGTCTATTGTGGCGTGTCGATTAGCATGCATTTCCATTAATCTTAGTCAAGTTAGGAATGTGATAACCCTGCAAGGTTTAAAATGTGATCTGAGATCAGTTAAGAGGGGTTCAGGTTGTCGAGGCCACCAGTCACTCAAAGACCAAGAAAGGCACAACCCTTCAGGCTTACATGGGTTACACAAGAACTATGGTGATCTTTGGGCAGTCTTTGAAGTACCTAGTGCTAGTGAGCACAGTTTATATTTAAAGTTGATCTCTTTTTTTTGTCCTTAAGGGGCATTGACACTGATAGCGGTTTGTAGCAAGTTTGAGTGGCTTAAACTATTGGTATTGCAACAGAGTTGAGTTGAGTTCAGCTTTACCCAAACATGCAGCGACACGATTTTGGGCATATAGTAATTGGAATTAGAGATGCAACATTTGCTATGTTGTGATGTTATGATGACTTATAATCAGGAGGAGAAAGTCAGCCAAATCGCAAATGACGGCAAACATAAATGTGGATGTTAGGGCCTAGAGCGATAAAAAGTTGTAGTGTCTATTTTGGGTGAACTTTAGTAACCCTGTTTGTGTGTTTGTCTCATTGTTAAATAATTTTTAACCTCTGTGACGTGTAACTCCATACATTCTTTTGAAGTGATTACCAGTTCTGTCCTTCAAATAAAAGAGCGTGCACCCTGCAATCCTTTTCTCTATCACATTTATTGCCATCATCCAAGCAAATAGCTGGTTGTAGCCAAATTCAACCTTTTCCTCTTCATTAAAAATGTGAATCATTTTGATAATTTGTGATGGACATTGTAAATAGTCTCTTACATAGAAGTTACCACCAGGTAGATGCTTAGCATTCTTAGTCATGCATGCCATGTATTTACACACAGAGACATGCTTATTATAACAGGTTGGTATGTGTGGAATCAGAGTGTGCACAAGCCATAAAAGTGCTTCTTCAATATGCAGAAAAGTCTCACAAAGTCTCTTGCCACAAAACCACTTGGCGAATCTGGCACTGCATTTATCATTGTCCAGATTCTCAACACAAGCTCCTTTGCTACATTGCATGAGTTTTAAATGGTAGATTGAAAAGAGCAGACAGCATCAAGACCTGTAATTGTCTAGGAATGTCATTTTGTGTAGTTGATGACAGAATTTGTAAGTGTGCATTTTTCCTCATTCCAGATGATCGTGAAACTTGGCCACCGATAACCTCCTTGTTTAACTGGCATGCTTTACCGTTGGTGATTTTTTTTGAGTCTGGTTGCCCCAGGGCTGTTTTCCATAACCCACTCATGCATCTTACACACTCAATTAAAGATAAAGATGTCAAGCAGATCCATCTATTGCCTCGTATGTTACAAAAGAATGCATTGTTTGCATACTGGATCCTCATTGGTTGCATTCCAAGACCCCACAGACAGATGAGATGCGCAAGATAGATGCACCACCAGATACAGGTTTGGTTGCCAGTGATGCAAGTCCATCGTCTTGGAGATCTTATATCTGAGCTGTTGATCAACATGTCACAACCAGCAACACTTTCTATCAGGCACAATGCTATAAAGCTGAAGAAGGTTATTCCAAAGAAATCCAAATAAGAAATCTCTTACTAACAAACTGTCTACACCAGACTCGAATGACACGATGCGTCGCATCGAAGCATATTGCTCATTGATGTTGTCTACACTGGGTGTGACTGTCGTGGCACAGTATAGGGGCATCCTATTCCATTTCTGATGCTCCGTACATGCTTGGTTCTACAGCTCACAGCTGATTGCCCGTGCATGTCAACATCTCCGCATCCAGTGTAGACAGTCTCAAGCCGTTGCGGCACGACACGATATTGGCCACTTATGGTGAAGACTGTGTAATCGTATTTAAGCCAAAAATCATTGTCTCATATATATACAATGGTGTTAAATGGAATTTATGTGCGTACACTCAGGGGTGCAACTACCCAATTATGGGGTTGTATGCAATGTCAATGTTGGCGACCAGTTAAATTGTTTTGCCATCCGACCGCCCCCTTTGGCATGATTTGGCCCTCGTATGTTGCATGTATTGCATACAGTATATTATAGGTTCGTCCCTGAATAAGTTCCTGTTTTTAATAATTTTCTGCCTACATAATGTTGCAATTTTTACAGAATTATTTGTGGATGAGACTCCAAAGTTTTCTATTTTGTGTGGCTGCAGATATAAGAAAACATGGGCCTATCTCAAGTATCCTGGTGGATATAAGACTCATGGCACAACTTCATAACTTTCCCTCAGGCATCTCTGTGGAGACCCGAGAGCTGTTTAAGCATAAAGGTTTGAAGAGAAGTGGGGGATTTGTGAAAAGGAGCATAGCTTGAAAGTGGCCTCTCGATTCCCAATACACATATCCTCATACACGCTAACCATGCACTCTGTAAACATTCTTCCCTGCTTTAAACACTTTGCCAAATTGAATTTGACCAGTCCCAGGTGCCTCTTCAAGTTCACCCATCCATCAGCACACAGAACTAGGCCCTTGTCTTGATACGAGGGGCTGTTCACAGTGCATCTTCCATTCTACTTGTGTGTGTGTGTGAGGGTTACCACATGTGTTGCATATCTGTTAGTCATTCTGTCGCTAATCCGTGAAGCACATGGTGCCTGGAGTGGCACATGCATGGTCAAAAGTATTTTATTTGAGTGTAAATATTTGGATTTATCTGCAGGTCTTGGTTGGCTCGGTTCGCTGGTGTTTGTCTAACAGTGTGTTTAGGTTAGGTAAATCTTAGCATTGTGCTGTAAGTCAGGTTTAGGATGGTGCTAAGTCTATTTTAACGCCTTCGCTCTACTCTTGTGTAAATGATGATAATGCAGCGAGGCAGACTCAAGCTCTTGGGGTTGGTTGAGCAACAAATCCAAACACACACAGGGACCTACGAGGCTCAGGGTGAACTGGATATGTAAGAGAACTTGCAGGCTTAATGTAAAACAAATACGAGCAGGATGTCACCATGTACTTGAGTATCGAGTATCGTTGCTTCAGCTTGTATGCTAATCGGCAACCTGATGACTTAAGCGGAAAGAAATAGTGTTGACACAGATGCTGCTTGGAAGGAATTTAGTACCGCTTGGGCAAGGGCTGAATTTCTTTTCTTTCTTTTTTTTGGCTAGGAGTTTTTATATTTTTTACAGCAGTACTTAGCATGCTAACATCGTGCTGTGCTTTTGCTGCTTGTCAGTTTGCACTGTAAAACCCTCTCAGAAATGGTGCTTTTACTAACCGCAGTTACAAATACACATTAAGACTGATGTGATTGGCCAGTGTTATTAGCGCGCCTGTCATGAATGTTTTGTTAAAGTAAAGTTTTCAGTTTCCCATCGTCAGCGTTTTCCAAAGTATGAAGTACCACAACATTTGTGGCAACATTTTAAGTTTGTACATACACACTCTTGCAAACAGGACAATTACCTTGTCTTTTGTATTGTCTCTTCACTTTTATACTATTGTATCCAGGTCAAGGAGGGAAAGAGGATATATTAGTGCACCCCACGACCTGAAGCCTTTTCTGGGCTGTTTAGGACATGCCACAACAGGGTGAGGGTCAGTTCAGCAAAAGCACTAGTCCGACCTCAGGCTGTACAATATAGTAACCCCCCATTGTCTAAAAGCGCTTAAGTCTTGACTGCTGCGACATGCTGGGCCAGGTTGTGGTACGCCTTACATAAATGCGTGATTAGACATACTCTCTCACCTTCATAAATCTCGACCACGCGAGTCTTTGGCCTTGAAGACCTGTTTCTTCACATGGACTGCTGGGGATACAGTCAAAGGTTCAAGCAGGATCGCTAAGTCCTGTTTTTTGAGATCTAAGCTGCATTCCGATTAGCATACTACACAACCTATGTAGTATGCAAGATTAAGATTAGTGCATCCCAAATTGATGTAGTACTTGTGTTAAATTTTAGTTTGGGAAAAATACGTCCAAGCCCTCTGACCTCTGCTCTGTGCACAATATATAATATATGCACAACCCTTTTTCATGTTATGGAGGAGGAAGAGTTTGTAGCAGTACTCTTGACTTTTATTTGGTAGAGAAATGAGAGTCGATATGCCAGTAAGTTTTAAATGTATAAACTTAAATTTTAAGGTAATTAATTTATCTTCCTGCTAATGCTTCTCATGTTTTTGCCTGCTTAGTGGCCATTCAGAGTGAATGTGTTTATGAGAACGCAGGTGTCCCAAGACACAGTGGTAAAGACGCTGGCTACCACACCTGGAGTTCTCCAAGAGCGTGCTGAGTGACTCCGGCCAGGTCTCCTAAGCAACCAAATTGGCCCTGTTGCTAGGAATGGTAGAGTCACATGGGATAACCTCGTGATCGCTAATGAGGTTCGCTCTCGGTAGGGCGCATGGTGAGTTGCCACGGTGGATGGTGTGAAGTACTGTGACTCCGCGGTAATGCGCTCAACAAGCCACGTGATAAGATTCACGGGTCGACGATCTCAAACGCGGAGGCAGCTGAGATCCGTCCTCCATCACCCGGATTGAGGCGAGTCACTGTGCCATCACGAGGACTTGAAGCACATTGGGAATTGGGCATTCCAAATCGGGAGAATAATTTTTTTTTATGATAATAACTTCACACAGTGTCTAAAAAATTGGTGTTCCATATAAAGGTAACCATTAGTAGGCACAAAAGTTAAATTGTTTTTATAAAAATGCATATGGATGCAAAAACGTGTGAACAGCCCTTTTAGAATGAATAGCTTATGCTGTATTCCTCATTTGTAAGTCACTTTGGATAAAAGCATCTGCTCTGCACTAAAAATGTAGTGTAAATGTTAAATCTAACTGCCAGTAATTTTCCAATGAATCCAAAGACCCTGACTGGCTACATCAGATGTGTTTCATTAGAGTTGCAACCACATTTGAACACCCCTGGGTTAAAACTTTACCTCCTTCCTCAGCATGGTTGCATTCCATACGCACACAAATACACACTCGATTACAAGGCAACTTTTCATTAATCTCTCAATCTATTTTGAGAGGGGGCTTATTGAAATAGGATGTTTTGTGGGTTTTTTTCAATGACTTCAGCCAAATTTGTGGTTTTGGAAGCTCTGCGTGCCAGATTGTTAAAGCATCTCCTAAACGCTGACTCCTAAGACTGTCTCCCATGCTCCCAATAACACTTCTAGGCCTTAGTCATGGTCGACGGTGTATTGGTATTTTCGCCAATGGAAACAATGCAAAGTAATTGATGTGGTTCAAAGTATTGTGACATGACATCTGCATTCCAGACAGGAAGGTGTGTGGACTCACCAGGCTGTATGACAGGACAGTTCCTCTCCTCTCGTCCTCTCCTCTTTATCCTTCTAATTCTTCTCTTTCCGTTATCTCTGTAAAAGGAGCAGACGGACATAGATTCAGTAAGTGTCAGCTGTATGTCCGACTGTAGGCCGCGGCTGGAATGTTTCAGGAAGAGCATGTATGGGGGGAGGAAAAGGGTGGGCGCACGCAGGGGCCTGTCTCTGGATGTTTGTATCCAACAGATGGAGGAATACCTCCTCACTTTACACACTCTTTATTTTGTGGTGTTTGTTAAGGCAAGTATCACTATTACTATTGCTATTACTGTTAGAATTAATTTGTACTTTTAGGTTCATACATTTAAAACTGTACTGGCAGTTCGTCTCTCATTTTTCTACAATAAATGTAAAAAGAGGACACTATAGCAACCACCTAGCAATGCCCTAGCAACCACTCCAAATGACCTTAGCAAAAGCAAGTTTCCAAAAAACACTCAGAACACATTAGTAACCACCTAGCAATGCCTTACCAGCCACTCAGAACACTATAGCAACCACCTAATTATGCATAGCAATCACTCAGGATGACCCTAGCATTAGCAGCTTGCTAAAAAACACTCAGAATACATTAGTAACCACCTGGTAATGCCCTAGCATTAGCAACTTGCCAAAAACTACTTAGAACACAGTAGCAACCACCTAGAAACACCCTAGCAACCACTCCGAATATCTTAGAATTAGCAACATGCCAAAAAACCCTCAGAACACATTAACAACCATTTAGCGATGTCCTAGCATTAGCAACTAGCCCAAAACTACTTATAACACAGTAGTAACCACCTAGCAATGACCTAGCAACCACTCAGAAAGTCTTAGCATTAGCAACATGCCGAAAACCACTCGGAACAGAATAGCAACCACCTATCAGTGCCCTACCAGCCACTCAGAACACAGTAGCAACCACCTAGCAATGTCCTAGAAACCACTCTGGATGTCTTAGCATTAGCAACATTTAAAAAAACACTCAGAAAACTTTAACAACCATGCATTGATGTCCTAGCATTAGCAACTAGTCAAAAACTACTTAGAACACAGTAGCAACCACCTAGCAATGCCCTAGCAACCACTCTGAATGTCTTAGAATTAGCAACATGCCAAAAAACCCTCAGAACACATTAGCAACCATGTAGCGATGCCCTAGCATTAGCAACTAGCCAAAAACTACTTAGAACACAGTAGCAACCACCTAGCAATGCCCTAGCAACACTCTGAATGTCTTAGAATTAGCAACATGCCAAAAACCACTCAGAATACTTTAGCAACCACGCAGCAATACACTAGGAACCACTCATTACACTTAGCAACCAGCCTAGCATCATGGCAGGTATTTTTGCATGGGAACCATGACTCAAGCTTTCTCCTGCAAATGTAAAAATGTAGTTGTTTTTTTTGTCTTTACTTTGCAACGTATTGCATTCCTTCACATTTTTACACTTTTTTGGATATCCCCGAACAGAATGGAGATTTTAGGTGACCGATAGTCAAACAGGAAAACAACTGTAGCTTTCTGCCAGTTAAGACAACGACAGCTCTGTTTTTGCGATGGAAATTGAGCGAGCCGTTCTGTCGTTTTAACGGTGCAGATTCCAGAGGTGTTGAATGCAGTCGAGTGAAGCTTTGCAGGTGGTCAGGAGTGTTTATCTGACACACACACGCACACTGACTTCATGCAGGAATGCAGGCGGACGGCTTAGCTCTCGCCGTTCTCCGTCAGTATCAGTATCGATTCAGATGTGTTAAAGTATGCATTTTCATTTTGTTTCTGACAATTACGTGCTGTTTCTATATTGACTTCATGTCCAACTGTCTCAGCAGCAGCTCAAATGTCTGTTATTCTGTCATAGTTAATAGAAGTCTGTAGAAGTAAGTAATTATTGGTAGCTTTTAAAAAACTGTACAAATCTATGGTACTGTACATCCTTGTTTAGATAGCTATACATAAATCTGCATGTTTTGGAAATGTGACACTTGCGACTTTTTCATAGGGCAAAATGTATCAACCTGTCTTAAATCAAAGAGAGACAACATGATTCCTGTAGCATGAAGATCCACATGTCTGACATCTGATAGTGTGTAAACACCAGAAAGGCCTGTCTTTGAGTCACACACAATCCAAAACACACATGTGATATGCCCTGGGGCAGATTACGTGGAGAACATGGTGGTAATTCTGTGGTATTCTTAGAAGCACCGTACTGAGTCTGGATCATATTTCACCCCAACATAAAAAGTACATAAAAAATAAGAAGTCATTAATAATGATATATTATTTAAATGATAGTATTTATTATACTGAATTGAATTGCTGTCTGATTAAGTACAAGCTGTTGACATCTATAAGTTGCCCATCTTGCCAGCAGGTGAGTTCTGGCTATTACAGAGTTACCCAAAATTCAATCCGGCTGTTTCTCACTCACAAACTGCTCCAGAGCGAGTCTCCGAGAGATACGTACAGAGACACTACCACAGATATCACATGCAGTCGCACCATATGATATAGTGTGTGCCCGACACGTGCAGGCCTGTGTCTCAGAGGTATATTTTACTTTTGAGTCAGTCACACTTTGTGGAAATATCTAATATCAGGTATTGCAGAATTGCGGAGGCATGTTAACAAGTCGTATTTTAAACTCTACTTGAGGTGCAGTTGAATGAATCACTCTGACACACCTAAATAAGAAATGTGTATTTGTGTTTTATAATCTTGAAAGAACAGTTCTACAATCCTACTTCACAAAATACCAAATAAATCACTGCTGTTAAATGGCCTCCAGTGAGTTGTAAAATTCATAATAAAACCTTGATGAAGTGGAATGTTTAAATTGCGCCACCACAGAACGACTCCGAAAATAACACAATCAGATATGTGAAGTTTCTAAGAGGGTTGTGAAATCAGTGTTATCTAAAGCTGGTAAATACAACTGCAGTGGGCAGTGCCATGGTATAGTGAGGGTATTAGATGGTCCTCTGGTATATACCATGGTACAGTGATTGTAGCAGATGGAAATACCATAGTAATTTGATATTAACCATGGTACATTGTTAGTATCCAATATAATACTATGCTACGTTGATATACTGTACCATGGTACATTGATGTTATCTGATGGTATAACATGGTTCTTTGATATATGCCATGGTACAGTGATGGTATTAGATGGTAATACTATGGTACCTTAATATAGACAATAGTGCTGTGATGGTATTCAGTGTAATAACATGGTACTGTGATATGTACCATAGTACGGTGATTTCTTCCGATGGTACTTTGATGGTGTGAGATGGTAATACCATGGTACTTTGATATACACAATGGTACAGTGAGGTATCCAATGGCAACAGCAAGGTACTTTGATAAATACCATAGTACAGTTATGTCATCCTATGGTAATACAATGGTGCCTTAATATATACCATAGTACAGTGATGGTGTTCAATGTAACACCATGGTACTTTGATATACCCCAAGGTACAGAGATGGCATCCATTGGTAATACCATGGTATATTGGCATATACCATGGTATAGTGATGGCATCCATTGGTAATACCATGGTATATTGGTATATACCATGGTATAGTGATTTCATCCATTGGTAATACCATGGTACCTTAATATATACCATAGTACAGTGATGGAATCCATTGGTAATACCATGATATACCATGGTATAGTGATAGCATCCGATTGTAATATCATGGTACCTTAATATATACCATAGTACAGTGATGGTGTTCGATGTAATAACATGGTATTTTGATGTACCCCAAGGTACAGTGATGGCATCCATTGGTAATACCATGGTACCTTAATATATACCATAGTACAGTGATGGAATCCATTGGTAATACCATGATATACCATGGTATAGTGATAGCATCCGATTGTAATATCATGGTACCTTAATATATACCATAGTACAGTGATGGTGTTTGATTAACATTGTACTTTGATATACCCCAAGGCACAGTGATAGCATCCATTGGTGATACTTTGGCACTTGATAAATGCCATGGCACAGTGGTGTATTCAATTGGTAGTATCATGGTACTTTGATATATATCAAGGTACAATGATGGTATCAGGTGTAATACCATGATACCATTATACATTGTATGGTATATACCAGTATTTACATGGGACTTCAAATAATACCATTCAGCACATCATACCGTGGTACTTTTTAGGACTTCTTTGTAAGTATTATAACTTGATTCTGTAGTTTCACAATGGACATCTAAAGCTATGACACACACAAAATGCCTTTGATCAAGGAGCACTGATTTAATTAGCACATTGCAAGTTGCAATAATTCATCAGCTTTGTCAGTGTAGGTTCACACATGCAGAATGGCCATGTCACCCTGTGCCAGTTGAAAGCAGATATGAGTGTCGTTAACCTGTACTGAAATAGCTCCAAGGGGAGCGTTGCATGACGGCACACGCGACAGAGAAATTACCCAAGCGTATATGTGTACTGAAGGTGGACTTACGCGTAGGCATGTGTGTTTGCTGCATAACCCCTCAGTACAGGGTGTGTGTTTGTGCATACAGTGCACACAAAGTTCATCGACACATTCCACGACTTAAGGCTGACCGCTGACCCTCAGACAAACACAGGCCCACACACATCGACTACAAAGCCAGACCACCAAAATCCAAACGTTAAACAAGAAAATGCTAAACTAACACTTATTATGCACTTATCAGTTTGTGGGTAAAGTCAAATGAGTTAATGTTCATCTGGAAATTTGTTTGAATTTGCATCAGCCATTAATAGCGAGCAGTGGAGTGTTTGACACTGGCGTAGACTTCAGGGCCGCGGTTAGACGCTGATGAGCTCTTAAGCTCTTGAGCTGCTGTTCTGCGTCTTTGGTTTAAGTGTCTCATTTCCTAATTACAGTTCAAACAAGAGGAAATTACAATCTTAGATTTGAAATCTTTTTCCTTTTTTTTTACCGCCTGGCTAAAGTGCGGCAATTTGTGGTGGCTGGCGCGGATGTACTCCCTCCCCCACCGGTCGTTTTCGGAGGGGAATTTCTGATTCTTGTCATATTCTTAATGGACCAAATAGACACGGAAAAGTGAGGAAAGAAAGATAGACCCTTCCCTGCTACACAATATGCAAAAAGCAGTATATCAAATGAGTAGGATGTCCAAGTACTCCATATTTATGATACAGTACACAAACAATACCTGGATGACTTACTGCATCTGCTGAGAATGTGTGTGCAACCAGTGGACACTTTACTATTGAATTACTATACTATCGAATTCCATACATACGCACATGTTCATACGTTAAGCAACACTTCTAGCTTCAGCCACTGGGGGCAGTGCTTCAGTAAGCACAGACCAATTTTAGCCAAAGAACTTTTGACCTTCTGTCACCGAATACACAGTGAGATCAGTCTGTAAAAAGCGAGAGCAAAAATATAGTCCAATGCCTGCAGGAGCATTTGACGAATGGCCGTCTTTTTAAGTTATTTATGGTATGAGCTACAGCTGAGAAGCCTGAAACCATCGCGTGTGTGTACTTATAGCAAGGTTGATGTGATCCTTCATAACCTATAATGAATAATTTGGCCCCATTCATCAAGGTCTTCTTCGATTTGGCTTGGCAGCATTTGCAGAGGGTTTGGGCTGCACGCACACACTCTGCTTGATCAACATGGCTTTGTGGCTCTTTGAAGCCTGGGGGTTGATTTAAAAGAGCTAAAGCCTAGAAGAGCTGTGGGACACCTGGAAGATCTTGGTTTCTCCTGAGGGCTATCGTTCAAAAACCTTTTAAAGGAATAGTTCACCCAAAATGACAATTCTGTCATCACAGATTCAGTTGACCCATTCTGATGGTCTTTTGCGACTTTACTTTGCGCACACACACACACACACACACACACACACACACACACACACACACACACATTCTTTCTCAAGTGTTGCTTTTTCTGCTCCGTCAACTCCCTCAAGCCACCCGCTATTTGACTAACACTGTCTCTCTGCTCTTTCTCTCTACGCCCCTCCACCCTGTCAACCCCCTCTCCGCCTTCACCTCCACACTGACTTTTAACCTCTTAATCTCGCTGTTGTGAAGGACAGGCCAGCAGAGATGCCTGCTAATTGGTGTAAAAGGGGACCAAAAACAGCAGGATACCGCAAATCCACTCATCTGGGACAAGAGCTTGGGAACATTCGTCAGATTGATAAAGATTGACAGATTGATAAAGTTTTAACCCCCTGAGTTAAGAAACCCCTAAGTGATGATAGACTTACAATTATGACTCAGGCTTTCTTACCGTAAAGGTATACTGTAGTTCTGCCAAAAATGAAAATTATGACATCTTGTTCCAAACCGTGGAGCACAAAAGAGGACGTGACTGAGGCTAACAATCTATGGAATTTAAAAAATGCAACCCGGTCTCTTGACTAGTCATAATAATAGTACAAGATTTCCGAAATCGTACGAGTTTACTAATATTTACTTACTTAAACACCCTTAGAGAAAAATTCATGAATCGATGAATGATGTTAGTGCAATTTACCATGAGTTTAACCCCAAACCTCTTGATCATTTTTTATATTGTCTTTATAATAATAGTTTTAATAATTAGTATGAGATAGGAAAATCATAAGAAATCGTACAAGTTAGCTCATAAAACATTCAACTTTTACTCCCTTTACGTTTAACCCCTAACCCAAACCTAAACCGAACCATAAAGCCTAGCTCCTTACACAAACCCTAAACCTATCCATGGATTTAATGGGAAAGTCACTGTTGTGTCCCAAGGAATAAAACAGTAGGCTTTGGAACGAGATGAGTATATGTTGTTGACATACATCAGTCATTTGCTGAAATGAATCTAAAAAGAGTTATCAAATTTGTTCACAGACAGGGCAGGACTGGTAGTCTGGCATACTGGGCACTTTTGGGCCGATCAGGGGTGGACATCGTGATGACCCAGGGGGGTGGGTCATCAGTGAAATGTGCCACTATAAGCAAAAATGAGCCGCCGCATTATGCAGAACAGACCACAAAACGGAGCTACGACATGCACAGCGAAAAGGACAGCGGACACGCCCCCTCCAACCCCATCCAACCCCCCCTCCACGCGCTCAACAGTTGGGACAGTTGCCATGTAAAATCCCAGGCAGATTTCTCTTCCCCAGTCCAGCCCCGTTCACAGATGTTTCCTTTCTTAAAATAAAGTGTTGGATAGGAGGCTAGCTAAAATCTGATGGCTGTATTGCATCGATTTTAAATTGTCTTTGTTGACTGGTTGGGAACGTACGACTCAAGCTGTACGATATCTTAAGTTTCGGCATCTTGAACGAATAAAAAAAGGATTACTTGACTTTACGAGTTGTGATGAGACTATGTAGAGAAAGTTATGCAGATTTGTAACAACACAACATTTACATTTATGCATGTGGCATTTTTATCCAAAGTGACTTACAGTGCACTTATTACAGGGACAATCCCCCCCGGAGCAACTGGAGTTAAGTGCCTTGCTCAAGGACACAATGGTGGTGGCTGTGGGGAATGAACCAGCAACCTTCTGATTACCTGTTATGTGCTTTAGCCCACTACGCCACCACCACCTCATATCCCAGTGCACAGTGTTCTCTCACCTTCCATATGGTCTTTTCTACACTATCATCCCTATTCTGGGCTTCTTTCTTTGACATTTAAAATGCCAAGGAATTAAAATACCAGAGGAAGCCACTAGAACGTATGAAACCCTTACGTTATTAAGATATATGCTTATATATATATATATATTATGGAAACGCCCCTAATGCCTTCAACTAAGAATGAGATTGAGAATAAGTATCATAGCAAAACCTCAACACATAGAATCCAGTCTGGTTTTCCAACAAACTTCTTAATTGAAAGGGGAATAGAGAGAAAATTGGATTTTATTGGTGGTTTGTAGCATTGCGCTTCCCTCCAAACCTAATTAAACTTAATTAAACAGTATTGTGCGCTTGTTTTCATGCAGATGTCTGAATGACACTGCTCGCAAGGCGGCTGTTCTGCACATCAGCTTTGCTATCGTAAACTAACGCTGAACTCTGTGCATGCACCGACACAGATAAACATACAGAATAGTCCGAGTATAGAACAGATCTCCTGTTAGCGTCTACTTCAGTCTTATAATTCAAAGATCTCAAAATACAAAATACAGTCATACAAATTCAAACTAGGGCCTGTAATGTGTGAAGATCTGGTCGCTTTTTGGTTTGAAGTAGTCCAACAGATTGCTTTGTCCGTTTGGGATGCCGAGTCAAATGTAAAGGTCTGGACAACTGATGTTTAAACATTCAAGCGTGCACCATCATTGTTCTGGAATACAGAGATTTGTGTAGCGGTGTTGCTTAAAGACACTTATTATCACTTGAATATACGTTACAAATTAACTGGTACACATATCAGCTTTGCTATCATAAACTAACGCTGATATGTGCAATATGTGCACGGGCTGAGATAAACACTCGAATGATTAGTATATATAGTACAAAACAGACATTTATGTGTCTGTTCTTAATGCATAGACCACATGCGCTTCAATCTATTCTGATATAAGAGAAATATGACCTCACAAGTTCTATTTGTGATGTAATATACCAAAAGAAGACCTGCAAACATTTGCATACTTGTGCAAGTCTTTGTGTTACACAGCTTGTGATGTTTCTAAAGTAAATGCAGTTCATATTTAACGATATGAAAACAATTGTTCACGCTAACTGTAGTTGATGTGTGCACTTCTACAGTTCAGTAATACAGAGATTTATGTAGACCTGCGGTGGAAAGGGATGTATTATTACTCGAATATACTCTAATGAAAGCAATAAAACCAAACAAAATTAAATTTGCTGGCACACAATTTCTTTTTATAGACTTGTACAGTAGCTAAATGTGCTATTTGTGGCTTTCTCTTGGCCGAGCATCTGTTAGGCTACATTATATCCTAATGTTTCCCTCTCTTCTGTATTTTCGGAATATTACATATCGTATTACATTACACATTGTGTACTGTGTGACATTTTTATGACTAAGACAAGAAGTTGTAATACTTCCTTATTCGCTTGGACTAATTTTAGACTAAGAATGCTGAAACCAGAAATAAAGCAGGTAAAATCCGAAATAATAACATTTAATCTCCTTTATGCCCCGTGTGACTGAACAGATTGGCCTTTGAGTCACCGACACTACCTTTGAACTCCTGTCGAGCAGACTAAATGAAACCTGTTTTTAGACATTTGTTTGTCGATCCTTTAGACTGCCTGAGTTTGGTGTGGGACGCACTGCTAAAATAAAGCCAAACTGCACCCAAATAAATGATGTTTTTGTCCGTCTGCGGTCAAACACTTGGAGTTATCAGTTCATTATCAGTGAATCAATTGTTTGCAGTGGTCGTCCAAAGCTTTACATTTATTCCACAATTATTATATACCATGTAAAACTGTTGTACGTAAAGAGTCATCTGTACTGTGTATATATATATATATATATATATATATATATATACAATATGCACAAGCATGCACATTTAGACTATTACACTGTAGTGCACTGTTTGCACCAGCTTCCAAACTCTCCATCCATTCATCTGTACTGTATATCATGTATCACTGCACATCTATTTAACGAATGCAATGTTTATAAAACTATCAGCCAGCTTTGAAACTTTGTTGCAACACTTTTTAGAGTCTAAATGAATGCATGCATAGTGTAAAGATGACTTTATTTGATTCATAAGTGCAGTTTTGGTGCACATAAGCATTGTATTTGAGATTTCCCTGCATGCAAAGTTTAACATGATAACAGTGCGGGGAATTTTACTACATTTTACTACATTTTTTCCCCCTAAATGTAAAAAAAAATATAAAAATACAAATTTTTCACTCTTTACTCTGTTTGCGTTTCACTCACCAGCTCGAGCGCATCAGCGACGCATCGGAGGTAAAAACGCACCGCGAGAGTCCCGAATGCGTTCCGTCAGTCCTGCGTTATTTATCCAATAACTCGCGTTTCTCTCCAAACCATAGGACAAATGTATTTCTCACACGCACGAGCAGCGCTTATGTGTAATGCTTCTGACAGAAAGTCCCTTTTGGAAAGTGTCCGCGTAAAGGAGCGCAGTGTTAGTGTCCGCGGACCGAAACTCCGACACTTCTCCGCTGCTGTGTTGGTGAATCGGTGAGCTGTGAGCGCGAGCGCTTAAAACTTCTTCACGCGGGGAGGAGCGGCGGGAGCGCGCGTGGACACCGTCCGTACACTTGAGAACACGGCGCGCGCAGCACAAGAGAAGCTGCCAGGGTTTTTTTCTTTTCTGAACTCGTCAGACTGGTATTTGCACACACATGCACTGGCATTTTTTTTTTTGTATACCTTTTATTTACATCTTTATGGTGTTAGAATAAGAATTTTAACTAAAGAAAAATCACATGCTTATAGTGTTTAAAAAAATAACAGAAATGCTAAACGTATATTTTAAAAAAATACTAGGACATTGTTGTTAATATTATTATTAAAAAAATAATATTTTATTATGAAAAATAATTTTAAAAAAAATAAATAAAAAAAACAATGTTTAATGTGTGCTGTTTCTGCGCTAGAACTGTAGAAAAACTATTGGCTAATATTATTTTAAAGATAACTATAATGTAAAAAAAACAATTATATGAAAATAGTAAATTATTGCTATCATTTTTAAAAATAGGAAATTATTATTATTAATATTAATGAAATATTTGGATAAAGAATTTAATAAAATATTGCTGGATATTAAAAGGATTTGTGCTTTTTTTGCATACATTTGATTCGAAGAATTAAAGACTTTCAGGGTATTTAAAAAAAAAATAAAAAAAATCTTTATTTAAAAGTAAATATTGAAGAAATATTATTATTATTAATAATAGTAGTAGTATTAGAAGCAGCTAGAATTAAGATGTTACTTTTTTACTTG